>NW_007249565.1:848916-945159 GCF_000164805.1 Carlito syrichta
CACTGCCCTCCAGTCTGGGCGACAGCGTGAGAGTCCAACTCAAAAAAAAAAAAAGTCTGATCTCCTGAAGGTACAGAAGGAAGAATAGATTTTATAAACATGAAAGAATGAGAGCCGGAACCAGGAAGGCAGTGACCCTGCTAACATGGGACCATGTTGTGAGCCCTCTTGGGGAACCTCTTGGTTCCAAGCAAGCTGGATGCCTTAGGGTGCAAGTTCACATCATCGGTGATCAGTTCATAAGCCTCTCTGCCCACCTTCCACCCCCTGAAAAGGAGTTCTTAACTGGAGTCCACGGTCCGTGGGCAGAGGTCAGTAGATGGTCTTCTGGGGGCCTGTGAATTTGGAAAAGGAAAAAACACAGCTTTATCGGCACTCACTTCTAACTCTACCTGGAATGTGGTATCTCCCTCACTTGTGAATGCGTTGGCAGTACCTGAGAGTGATTCCTGGTGATTTCATCCCAGGTGATTTCTGGTCCCCTGTCTAGGCCAAAGTTCCACCGGCCTTTGGGCCGCGGCCAGGTCATCTCTGACGCCTTCTGAAGTAGCACAGCGCACGCCCGCGGCGGCCAGGGCTCTGCCGTGACGCCTGGTGACGCCCGCCCGGCACTTCCCACCCGTGCAGGCCTCTCCCTTCAGCGCGAGCTGAACCTCATGATTTGCTTCTTGTGAGCAGAACAGGGTGAGGGTGAGGGGTGTCCCGTGTGGCACGAGGCTGTAGGCAAGTGTGACCTCCGCGCCGCTCACATTCACGCCCCTCTCTCCTCTCCCTCTGACGAGACCAGCCTCTGCATCGCGAGCCAGCTCACGCGAGGCCCGGCGGCCAGGAGCCGAGGCGGCTCTGGCAATGGCCGGGGAGACTGAGGCCCTCGGCCCAATCACCCGGGCACGCGAAGCTAACCCACCACAGCCCCGGGGGCAAGCTCAGAAGCAGGCCCGGCCCATGCAGCCCGCGTTGACCACAGCTCTGGCTGCCATCGCAGCCTCAGGGAGGCCCGGAGCAGAGACCCACTCGGCCACGCCCACTCCCCTGTCCCGAAACCGGGAGATGACAGATGTCTGATGTCCTGTTGTGCAAAGGCTCAGAAGGATGACTCAGCAGTGCTCAGTGTGCTCAGCAGTGGATGACTAATACAGGCATGTGTGCATGGGTGTATATGCTTACATGTGTGCGTATGTATATATATGCATGTGTATGTGTGTATCGTGTGTTTATGTGTATATGTATATGTATGTATGCATGTGAGTATGTGTGTATATGTATATGGATGCATATGTGTGTATATATATATACATGTGTGCTTGTATGTGCTTGTACTTATACATGTGTTTGTGATACATGTATATGCATATATGCATGTACATGTGTGTTTATGTATATGTGCTTGTATGTATATATACATCTATATGTACACGTATAAATTTATGTATATAGATATATGTATGTGTGTATGTGAATATATGTGTACATGTGTATATGTATGTTTGTGTGTGTATATGCTTATATGTATGCAAGTGTATGTGTATATGTGTGCAAGTGTGTGTATATATATGTATGTGTGGGCAAAGGCCAGCATATATGTGTATGTGTTTGTATATGCATGCATTTATACATGTATACATGTATACACGTATATATGTGTGTACGTGTTTATGTATATGTACGTATATATATAAATGCATCGTGTAGCTATACGTATATATGTGAATATATGTATATGAATGTTTGCATGTGTGCATATGTACACTGCGTGTATGTGTGGGCATATGTATGTATATGCATGTGTGCATGTGTATATAATTGTATGTGCATATATGTGTGCATGTGAGCATATGTATGTGTGTGTGGGCAAAGCACAGCATATGTATGTAAGTGTATATATATGTGTGTTTGTATATGCATATATTTATACATGTATCTATGTACATGTGTGTATGTGTGTTTATGCATATCACATACATATATGTATATATGTATATGTACATGTGTTTATTATATCTTTTCATATATGTATACGAATTTGTGTGTATAACTATATGCTTGTGTATATATGTATATGCGTGTGGGTATGAGTGTATGTGTGTGTATATGCGTATATGCATATAAATGTATATGTGTTTGTGTGCGTGTGTGTATGCATGCACATGTGTGTAGAGTGTTCCATAACTGCTTCTCCACATACTCATTTACTTTGAAATCCCGTGTGCTTTATTTCAAGCCTTTAACAATCATTGCTCTGAGAAGGGGTCACAGGCTTCGCCTGTCCACCTGGAGGGCCATGCCACCCAGGAATGAGGCCACATCTTCCAGACTCTGGAGTTTGGTGCACTGGAAGGGGCTCTGGGTCGCAGCAGTAGACTCTCACCCAGACAGCAAGAGACACCAGAGGGAAAGAGTGAGCCGAGAGCCACGGGGTGGGTTGGGGCCGAAGTCTGAAGGGAGGCTGAGCCACACGGCAGACAGAGGAACCAGAGACAAGCCCTGAAGGTCAGGCCTGAGAAGAGAGCTGGCCTGGAGAAATGCTGTGTCCCCGTGAGTCTGGCCTGATGGCACTTAGGGGTGAGGCCAGCAGAGAGAACTAGCCTCTGTTCCCCACCCAGAGAGGTGCTCCCATGCCATCAAGGGGTCTCTGCACCACTTTCCTGCAGCTGCTGCCAAAACCGCCCTCCACCCAAGGTCGTCTCCTGAGGGCAGGGCCCACCCAGTATGCAGGCATCAAATATCAGGGCACGGGACTGGGCTTGGGACACAGAGAAGAATCGGGCTCTGTTTCCTTCTCAGGTTGTTCACAGTGTAAAGAAGGAACCAGATACAGACACTCAACATTAGAAAGCCTCAAATCAAATTCGAACTGTGTTTCTGACCAGGCTGGGGATCTCTAAGCCTTGACTTCAGATCTGCTAAAGACAGGCAGTGACATCCATCTTGTTGGTTTGTGGAACATGAAATGAGATGATACATCTAAAGAGCCTCGCGCAAGGCCTGACGTGTGACAGACACACTTACCTTGCTTCCCACACTCACCCTGTTTCCAGCCTTCAGATCACAAGGCTCCGAGTGTTTGTGAATGATTGAACGCCTGAGGAAAAGCTGTGGCCAACTCCTACAGACCACCGGCTCCCAGAGGGCTCTGTGTTTCCCTGCAGGACACTGTCGCCCTCTCCACGCCAGCTCGTGGAGGCTGCCACCACATGGGACTCAGCCCACGGCTCCCGCAAGTGTTTCCTCAAAGCGGGGGCTGCCCAACCCAGGCTGGATGAGTGACTGAGATGATGGACAGCTCACGGTGAGCCTTCCAACACCGAGTGCAACCGTGCAAAGCAAGAAAGGACATCACAGGCTGGAGGACAGCGACCTTGACCTGGCTCTTAGTGACATGGAGGAGAGAGGAGGAAGACAGTGAAGACCTGTGGTTACCTGGGGAAAAGAGATATTGACGGGGGTGGGCACAAGGGGAGGTACAATGGCCTCTGCCAGGTTTCATTTTCAAAAACAGAAAAGAGCTGGGTGTGACGGTGAGCACCTGTAGTCCCAGCTACTCGGGAGGCTGAGGCAGGAGGATCGCCTGAGCCCAGGAGGTCGAGGTTGCCGACGGGGTGACAGAGTGAGACCCCGACTCAAAAAAATAAAAACATAAAATAAAACAAGGAAAAGTTCAAAAGCAGTGGTGGCCGATGTCAACCTCTGTTCCATTCGAGTGGTAGGTGCGAAGGGGACCGGTACATTCCCTGTCGCCTTGCTGTATCAGAGATATTTTGTGATAAGAGGAAGGAGAAGTATTTTGGGTGGGTGGAATGGCGTGGGCAGGTGCAGAGGTCAGGAGACGCATGACCCAAGTGCAGACCAGAAAGCCGTGAGGTGGAGGGCTTCTCACTCGCCCTGCAGGCCTCAGTGAGGGGACAGGGGGCGCCGGCTGGGTGCTGTCCTTGGTCCTGAACCCAAACCGCACCCTTGGGCATTTCGACTTCTGGTCACCACCTGACAGTGGGATCCTGCCTAGCCCCTCCAGGATCCTTAGATTTCCCTTGTATTCTCTGACACAATGTTTTTAAGCCCAATTTATTTTGCTGAGAAAAAAAAAGAATACTAACAGCAGAACACGGGTTTTTCTTTGTTCAATCTGATAATGATACTCATATGTTATTTACAGGCTCTTGTATGTGCTGGATGCTGTGATAAGCAATCGTTGAGTATTACCTCACATTGTTCTAATGACCCCCATTTCATGGACTCAGAAATGAACACAGAATGACCAAGGTCACGGAGTTCATAAATGGCAGAGTGGAGATTAAGAAGGTCACACAAGGGCATGTCCCAGAAATGAGAGAATCGCTCCCCAGCGTGGGCAAAGGTGGCCTTACCTCAAAGGGAAGTAGCCCCCTGGAGTCACTGTCTCAGTACTTTCTAGATGTTTCCATCTCCAAAAATAGGACTGTGGATTCCAAAAACGACCACACGGGTGAAACTGGCAAGTCCTCACCAGCCTGCTCGTTCCCCCTACTCTGTGATCGATGGAGATGGTGATGGTCGGCATTGTAACCTTCTCCGACTGCCAACAACGTAAACTATGTCCTACTTCCTTCTCTCAGGGAGGTGGCCGAGGCCGAAAAAATACAGGAAGAAACATAGAAAAAGCCCCAAGACGGAGCGAGACAGACCCGGATCCGTACTCTTTATCCTAACGTGCGTTAACCAAGTGACTGTGGACCTGACATCTTACAGCTTCCCAGCCTCAGTTTCCCTTGCTAAGAAGTGATCATGCCAGTCCATAAGGATGAAAGAGGTGACACAAGATAAGAGGTGACACAAGATAAGGTAAGCTTGTGGCATTACAATCACCCTGAGGAGGAGTGTTTCTTGACGGCCCGCTGTCTCACACCAAGCCCTGCATTTAGGCACTGCGTGTCCATTGACTCCAATCCTCATGCTGGTCCTGGGGAGTTCCTGTAATCATCTCCATTTCAAAGATGGCAACACTAAGACCCAGGGAGCCCTAAATAACTCTCGCTATGCCAGGAGCCAGCTGGACTCATGTCTAATCAGATGGCATTTAGGAGGAACACAGCGATGGCTGGTCAGTAGAAGGGTTCCCACCCCGATGTTTCCAGAGGCCAGGCAGGCACGCCCCATAGCAGAGCCAGAGTTCGAGGCGAGAAAGTCCCACGAGCTGCCCCGCAGTTTACCTAGATGTCACTTTCCGAGTTCACTGGGGCCACGGTCCCAGCTGCCTCTGGCTCTCCTCTCCCTTCAGTCTCTGAATCAAGGGAAAACCTCCCTCCAGACAGCCAGAGCCCATGGAGGGGGCTGGGCTTTCTCCTCCCTGTTTGGGGAGGAGTGGGAGGGGAAATTGTGCCAAAGGTTACAGCGTTCTGGATCAGCGTGTTCCGGCTTTGAAGTCAGAGCTGCCAACTTCCACACAAAAAAACACCAACCGGGATCCGGCAGCTGCACATGGCAGGGAGGGCACCCAAGCCCCCCCGGGCGGCCTCCGCAGCACCTTAGAGAACTGTGGCCGCAGATTGGCCAAGACACACAGCTCACAGGCAATCTGGGTGCCTTGTCCCTTGCCTGCATCACCAAATGCCTCCCCTCTCCTCCTTTCCCTCTACTCGCGACTTGTCCAATCCCGAACCTCCTTCCACCCCGAAAAAATGTCCGTTGTGTCCCCACAATGCACCTGACACAGGCACAGTGGTCTAGTTGTGAGCACACCACAGCCCCATCCTGGAAGATTTTAGATATTTATACAGAGAGAGGGAGACCTTAAAAAAAAAACCATGAAGGAGCTCGTCTAGAATGAAAAGCTGTGCTGGGTACGATGAGGGAACAAGCCGTGTCAGGAAAGAAGAGTGACAAATTAGCCTCCAAGTGGGAGGTCAGGAAAGAGGCACTGAACTGAGAATACTTCATGAGTCCACCTGGGTCCTGATGTAGCTGACAGTTATTAAGGGCCAGCAGAAAGCTGTGTGTGCGGCCAGCTGTGGTGTTGGGGGAGGGTCTGGTCTAGGAAACAGCATGTGCCAAGGTCCTGTGGCAAGAAGAAGCATGGGATATTCAGGTAACTGAACCAATAGGGCATGACTAATAGAGGAGCATCCCTGCCTAAGCTGTGGGACCTCAAGAATGTACCTGGATTCTATCCACCTCTGTTTTCTCAGGTACGCTCAGGTAAGGATGAGGGGCATACATCTGAGCCGGTCTGAGCAGATTAGAGGGTGAAGAACCAAGGAACTATGGGTTTAGCTGAGGGGAATTTCTGCCGATGCCAAGTGTCACAGCCAGAAGGGACAGAGCAGCAGCTTGATCCCACAACCAACTACTTTCAGGCACATATTTCTCTAAGTCTCCTCGCCCAGGGCTCCTTGTTATCCTGCCAGCGGGTCTAGAGCTGTGGGTGTCCACAGATAGGAGAAATGGGGAGGGGAGCCCACGCCCCTGCCTGCTTCTCTTCTGCCTACCACGGGCTGAACTTGTCCACAGAAAGGGTCTTGGGATGGAGGTCACAGCACCTCATGCTCAGGGCTCTCTTTTGTCCCCAAATCCAGCCGAGCAGTCTGGCACACCCAGGTTGTGGCACTTTGGTGACGGTGACCTCCCAGGACAAGGGCATGCACTGACCTTCCTGAGCCACGGGCTGCTGTTCCCACCAGAGACCAGGCTGGTGACATAGCAAAAGCGCAGGACCCCTTGCTGGAAAAGAAGGGACGAGTTCCATTCAAGTACTAAAATGTGAAACGTGTTCTTTCTGCCACTGCCTCTCTCAACCTGTCATGATGTCTTCAATTTTTTATTCAACACCAATGCCAGCAAAGCATAATTAAAATGTCTCGTAACCCACATACACCATGACATCCATCTTTATATTGTACAATTCTGGTTTCAAGTTCAAGGTTAAGATCATTTAACTCACATTCAGAATCACCCAAATCACCCCACTGGTGTTTCGTGGCTCCTATGTGCATGCCTATTTTGCTCTTATCAGGAGAGTGGAACCCCACACGGCCCACCTCTTGGGGTCTCAGTTATGTCATACCAGTAACCCTTCAGGTTGTGAATGTCAGGTCAACGGGTCTGTTCAACTCAGCTTAATTAAATTCAGTCAACGGATATTAGTTGGACCTTGCATGTGAAAGGCGCATTCTATGAACGGGAGGGTTGCATGGTGCCTGCTTCATAGAGCCGTCGAAAGTGGAAGGTGGGATCCGTGTGCCACTGCTCACACGGCTTGATAATCAGGCAGTTATCCCAGGCCTCAGCTATGGGCAAAACGAGGAAGCTGTGGTCTCCATGGCAGGAGATGGTTTTCCGAGACAAATGGTGCAACCATGTGACGTGCTCACGTGGTGCCGGACACATTGTTATGCCGCCATGAGTGTGAGAAGCTAACGGTCATCACGGTGGGTAGCAATCACATTCCTGGGGGAAGCAGACGATTCAACTCTCTCTTCCCCCCTCCCCCTGCGTGTGGCACTCAGCAGCACTCAGGCATCTGTCAGTTGAGTCTCCATCCTTGATTTGACTGATGGCACTTCAGAATTCCTGCTCCTGCCCTGGGAATCATTTATCCACAGACCTAGACTATTTTTGTGTTTGAAGAAGGAAAACAAGCCCATGTGTCAAAGCACAGACTTCTTCCAAACAAGACGGGCCGCAGACAAGGCCATGGCCCTGGCTTTTAGGAGTTGGCAGGGAGGCTTAATTTCCAGCCGTCTCTTGGCAGAAGATAATAACCGTCTCTCACCCCGCACTTGTGGGTCAAGGTCTATCATCCTCTGGTCCAGCACAAGGGTTGTGCTTCCTTATTTGAAGCTGTGAGATTATCTCACTTCAAGCAGCATCTCCTGTCTCCCAGCTCCTTCACGCCTCTTCTGTGACAAGGAACCCTGTCCCATGAGCTCTTCAAACGTTATCAGGGCCATAAGGTGCCTGGTCATAGCACCTGACACAGAGTCCACTCGAGAGGCACACAGTCAATGTGGATCACGTCAAACAAAATATCTTTTGAAACCTGACATTGTATAGACATAACGTGCACAAATAAGAAGTTAACAGAAGTTGGTAGATGGAAATTCTAAATGAGCAATACGAGCTAGGAGTGGCAGCTCACACCTGTAATCTTGGCACTCTGAGAGGCCAAGATGGGAGAATTGCTTGGTCCCAGAAATTTGAGACCAGTCTGGGAAACAGCAAAACCTCATCTCTATGAAAAGTTAAAAAAACTAGCTGGGCACAGTGATGGGTACCTGTAGTACCAACTACTTGGGAGGCTGAGGCTGGAGGACCACCTGAGGCCGGGAGGTTGAGGCTGTGGTGAGCCATGTTCGTGTTACTGCACTCTGGCCTGGGTGACAGAGTGAGACCCCAACTCAAAAATAAAAAACAATTTAAAAAATAAAAGTAAATGAATGATACAAACTGTAGATGTTAGGCAGACTGGTCTGTTCAATTCAGTTTGATTAAATACTTTTTCTAAATGAACTAATTTATTTATTATAAAGATGTGGAATACAATTCAGGGTTAGGTATATAAATATTAATCATGCAGATACCCTTGTTGATGAGGCATGCCCCTCCCTCAACTGCCAATCCCACCCCCTTCCCCTGACAGTTTTCCACGACTGCCAATCACTCTCTCATAGCATTATAATTGTCCAAGTTCTCAGGTTTGATTAAATTCTAACGAGCCTCTCATTTTCCCCAACCCAACCCAGACCCTCCTTGTGTAACTCATTTTTTCACTCAACAAACACTTCTTGGAACACTCGTGATGCACCAAGTGTAGTGTCAAACTCAAGGGGACAGCCCTATGGAATACTATACGGTCTGTCCTCCATGTGTAAACAGACCGTAAATGCACCCCTGCATTCCAATACGACGTGTTGACTGCAGTCAGAAAGGGAAAGAGAGTGCTGTGAAACCAGAATGTAGGAGGGGACTTCTTCCTATGTTGGGGGTGGGAAGTATAAGTCAAAGACGGGGATGCCTGATCTAGTCAAGACAAGAAGTGGCTGTTACCATCTGTCACGCCATTTATCTCACACACACAGTTTGTGTGACCGTTCTCTGCCCACCCGTGTTCGCTGGCAGTGGCCCCCATCCAAGCTCTCAGCACATAGTTCTGCATATTTTGTTACCCACTCCAGGCCAGGCTAGGATCTCTGTGAAGGCAGCGAGCAGGCTTGCCCCGCTCTTTGTTGCAGCCAAAGCACCCAGCACAGAGCCCGCAGAAAGGCACACAGTCATCACGGATCAGGTAGGACGAAACATCTTCCAGCAATCTGACATGGATGATATATAACAGCGATGCCACTTAGACATGTAAAGCAGAAACCCCCAGGGGAAGCTGGCCGAGGCCAACACCAAGTGAACGATAAAGGTTGTAGAGGTTGGCTAGACGGTTCTGCTCAATTCAGCTGAATGAAATTCAGTCCAGTCAGTATTAATCGTGCCTTGTATGTGAAAGGGACATTCTAGGAACAGGAGAGGATACAAAAATAAATCAGAAGGAAAAGGCCCTTACGCTCAACATGTTAACCAGAAAGACTGAATACAAGGGCTAAAAAAAAAAAAAAAAAAAGACAGCCGGGCTCGGTGGTTCAGCCTGTAATCCCGCACCTTTGGGAGGCTGAGGTGAGTGGATTGCCTGAGCCCGCGGGTTCAAGATCCGCCTGGGCAGCGAGACCTCATCTCTACAATAAATAAAAAAATCAGCTGGGTGTGGTAGCGCATGCCTGTTATTCCGGCTACTTGGAAGGCTGTGGCGAAAGGATCACCGGAGCCCAGCAGGTCGAGGCTGCGGTGGCCGGGAGCGGCCACTGCACTCCAGTCTGGGCAACAGAGTGAGACTCCAACTCAAAAAAAAAAAAAAAGACCGTGGGTGTTCAAGGGAGAAGAGTCAGAAAGACTTTGAAGATGCTAAGAAAGCTTTAGAGTAAGGACTTATGTGGGGGGGGGTTCAGGCAGAATCGGGGGAGTAAGTTACTCAGGAAGAGGAAGTGTCTAAAGTCAACCAGAAGGAAGAAAAGCTTCATGTGATGGTCACCTACGGCCTGCTCAGGAGGAAAAAGAGCCCCACCGAGAGTGTTCAGGACCCCGACCAACCTTTCCCGAAACCACCTGCATCTACAGCGCTGGAGCCTCGCGGATCCAGCCTCCGCGGCCATGAGAAGGCACTGACCCCTTTGCTTTATTCAGCGAGGAGGTGGCTCCCCGAAAAGCACGTCGGAGAGCACCTCCTGGCAGCGACGCGGTCCACATGAGCTGCGTTGTCTGCTCGGTTCCTCTGTTTCCTGGGAAGAACTGCAGCCTTCTCATTCCAAAAGGTCCTAAAAGACCTCAGGCAGGGTTGCCATCCCAACCCTCGGTCTCAGGAGTAGATACAGGCAGGTCTGGCCTAAACAGCCATCCCCCTACAATAAGGACCAGTGCTTGGGGGTCAAGGACCCCAAGAAGAGCCACTGAGAGTCTCTTTCTGAATCAATACACAGGCATTGGGAGACAGAGGTCTTTTTTGTTCAGTTAATGCTGCTAAATTAGGAAGAAATAAACTGGAAATACGTGTACCATCTTTGGTCCCATAGAGAGAGCTGGCTGGGGGCGTGAAACCAACAGGCAGAGGAAGCCAGGCTGAGGGACAGACAGAAGGTCTGACAACACACTTTGGCAGGTGGCAGGTTCTAAAGACTGAGTGGCTGAAAGAATGGTAGATCCGTCCCCAGAAATGCAGAAGTCAGGCAGGTGAGTAGGTTCTCAGAGAGAGAAATCGCTTCAAGTCACTGAGTCTCAGAATTCCAAGGGACTGTATAAAGGGAGGTGTCAGGTCACTTGTCTGACGCTTTGTGTGTTCTATCTTTTCTTTGTGTTTTCCCCGTAGTAAGTTTCATTCTGCTGGAGGTCTCCAGTCAGTCGACAAATGTTGGTTAAGCAGCTGATTGATTTGGTGAATAAAGAGTTAAGAGCCTTCTTTTTAAGGAACTTTCTGTTTAGTTGGAGAGAAAGGTGACATACAAACGAATATATAATATGTTATCAAGGTCAGGAGCAGTGGCTCACACCTCTTAATCCCAGCATTTTGGAAGGCCCAAGGCAGGGGGATCACTTGAGCCGAGGAGTTTGATCAGCCTGAGCAACACAGAGAGATCTTATCTCTACAAAAATAAAAATAAAAAAATTAGCCAGGTGCGGTGGCATGTGCCTGACGTCCCAGTTACTTGAGAGGCTGAGACAGGAGGATCCCCTGAACCCAAGATGTGGAAGCCATGGTGAGCCATGATCGTGCCACTGTACTGCAACCTAGACAACAGAGTGAGACCTCAACTCAAATAATAACAATAAAGTGTTGCCAGATTTTGCAAGCAGGTTATTATGCAGATTGAAACGAAGCCACACAATGGCTTTGGAGTGGGCTGTGTTGGGTCAAGTGGCGGAAGAACTCTTGCAGGTACTGCATTTAAGTGGAGACCTGAGTGATGGGAAAAAGTGAGTGACACAACCATCAACCATCAAAACAAAGGGACACAGGTGGGAGAGTGCTCCATGCACCCATGGGACAGCCAAGAAGTTAGGGGAGTTAGAACAGGGGAGTGTGGGAGAGAAGGGGAGGGGAGGGGACTTAGGTGGCCAGGAAACTGAGAACAGAGGGCTTGGCCCATCAGGGTGAGAACAACGGAAGGTGACAGGGAGCTCCAGGTAGGGACTGTCACACAAAGCATGCCTAAGAAAGTGCCTGACCCAGACTCCCTAACTAGAAGTCAACTTGTCTTGAGAGTGGAAAAAGACAGATAAGTGGGTGGGAAAATAAAAAAGAGCTCCTGGCAGGGGCCTCGCAGACCCCAGAGTGACCGTGGAGGCCCACCCAGGCTGTCTGAAGGGGCATGTATAGGCAAGTATGGATGGACGCAGGGAATGTTCCAGGGGAAATCCCAGTGCACCGGGGACCCAAAAGGAGAGACTGAAACCCTGCTCTAGAGAGACTCATCCAAGCCCAGACAAAGGAAACGACTCCTTTTCCAGGGGCAACAGAGAGTTACTAAAGGCTTTTGGAAAGGGAAGATGACTCTCCCCTCTGCCTCCGCAAATTCCAGCTGCATCCCTGGATAGGACACACAAGGAACAGCACGAACTGGGGTTCAAGCAGGTCTGGTTCAGTTGCAGCTCCACTCTCCCCGGACAGTCATGGGCAGCCCCAGCTCAAGGATGAGGCCAGGGAAGAAAAGCAGAAACACAACAGGGAGGTGCCTCACCTCTCCCAGGGAATGTTCTCTAGCATGCATCACCAACCGCTTTTTGTTTGTAAATAAAATTTTATTGGAACGCAGACGTGTCGTCCGTTGGCATATTGCCCGCGGGTCTGTGCACACGCTGCCATGGCAAGGGTGAGTCATTGCCACAGAGACCCATGGCCAGCCAAGCCTAAAAAGAATCAGTATCTGGTCCTTTGCAGAAAAAGTGTGCTAACCCTTGTTGAGAGTCTTACAGAATAAAACTTGAAGTCACAAGACAGCTTCCCTGCAGTAGGAGAAAAAGTAATAATAAAAACAACATCCAGAGGCACTCACCACAATTTAGGAGCGAGAGGAAAGCTTATAAGGTTGGCAGTTTTCCTAATTTTTCCTAGACTCAGAAAAAGAAAAAATTATTTTCCCATGACAGTCAATGGCAGCTTTGTTATGAGATGGAGAGCTGGGAGGGAAATGGAGAAAAGTGCATAAGAGAAATGGGTAAACTGAAGTGACAGAAAGACCACATGGAGACCGGTGAGAAGGAAAAGAGACACAGAGGAGAAAGGCAGGCAAGAAATACGGCGAGAGTCAAAAATCATCCTACTAAGGAAAGATGGGAGACTTAAAAATCTGGAGAGAGATTTGGTATCTATGTATGGATATATAGATACATAAATGTACACACGTGCAGGGGTGTCAAAAAAACGCGTACAGTTCAAGAGATGTCTGTGATTACTTTTCTTGTCTTTGTTGTTTTTTTTTTTTGAGTTGGTGTCTCACTCCATCGCCCAGTCTGAAGTGCAGTGGCCACTTCCGGCCACTGCAGCCTCGACCCGCTGATCTCCGGCGATCCTTCCGCCTCAGCCTTCCAAGTAGCTGGAACCACAGGCGCGTGCTGCCACGCCCGGCTCATTTTTTGATTTGTTGTAGAAGTCTCACCAAGTTGCCCAGGCGGGTCTCGAACCCGCGGGCTCAGGCAATCCACTCACCTTAGCCTCCCAAGGCGCAGGATTACAGGCTGAGCCACCGAGCCCGGCTGTGATAACTTTTCAAAGTTGAATTGAATGTAGCAATGTGTAGTAGAACGTTCGCTCAACCGTGCTTCCGTCATTTTATTTGAATGTCCTGCATGTTGCATGGTAACACTGGCATTCATCAATTAATGCCGTCTTTTGTGCGAATGTCATACTTAAAATGTGTATACATTTTTTTGGCATCACACACACACACACACACACACACACACACACACACACACACACACATACTCATACTCATATATGCTAGTCCCTCCCTGGAGTTTTGATACAGTGTTTATGTTCCCAACACAAAGAAAATGTCTTCCATGGAAACATCAAAAAAAGTCATTTCTTCTTCCAGCCTGCCCTGAGATGGAAAATCAGGATGTATTGACCCAAGGGGTATCTGTGTTGACAGAGACCAAGACAAGATCAATACAAGGTTTCCATGGCGAAGTGTGCATGGCGTGGAGGTAATAAGAACACGCTTCCTCCTGCGTGCTTGTATCACAAATATCTGCCATCAGTTTACGAGATCCCCTTCCCAGTCTGTTTCTTTCTGAGCTTATAAAAGTACTTTAAGGGGACGGATGTCTTACTGACTGCAGATATCGCAGATAGAAGCAATGAGATATTTTTTCCAAGTCCCCTTCCTCTAAAAAAAAATGCTATTTCCTGGTTTTAGAGACAGGAAGTGGGTCCATTATCCTCAGAAAGCAAACTCAGGCAGACCTTAGAAAAAGTCACAGCTTCTGTTCGGAGTGTACACCCGCCCCCGCAACCACAGGGTGATGACTGAGTGGCATCCAAAGGGCCTGACATCTGGACGAGGGCTCGGAACAGGGAGAGAGGGGGACAAGGAGGGAGGACCCTTCCGTGTCATTCACTGAATCTGCTCTGGAAGGAAGCACAGCCTAGGGACGCGGGCAAACCAGGATTTGAAGTTTAAATATGGATCGGGCATGGTGGCTCACGCCTGTAATCTCAGCACTTTGGGAGGCTGAGGTGGGAGGATTGCTCGAGTCCAAGCGTTCAAGACCAGCCTGAGCAACAGAGGAAGACCACATTTCCAAAAGTAAGAGTAAATAGAGAAAGAACCTTTTTTTGAAAAATCTGTCACAGGGGACAGTAAGGGCAGGAAAAGAGGAAGAAGAGGGAGAGACTGGTGAACTGGCACCAAGTTAGTTAGGAATTAAGTTCTAGCATTCCAACGCGCTGTAGGGTAAATACGGCTAAAAATAGTACGTTGTCTATTTCAAAATGGCTGGAAGATAGAATTTTGAATATCCTCACCACAAAGATATGATAAATATTTGAGGTGATGGATAAGCTAATTACCCTAATTTGATCATTAGGTATTGATGCCAGTATTGAAACATCATACTGTACCCCAGAAATATGTATGATTATTATGGGGTCAATATTAAGCATAAAATATTTTAAATTTTAAAATGCAAAAGGTAGATCTAGAAAAGAATAATCTCACAGGTGGGAGCAGGTTGAACACAAGCAAGAAGTTCATCATCTCTCTTGGTCGATGCTCCACTCAAGGAACCACAGATAGTTGCAGTGGGCAGCATTTGGGGGGTATGGCAGAGGACAGTAGACATGATAGTGATAATAAATAATAACAGTAATAATAGCTATCATCTACTAAGTGCTCCATGTGTACCAAAAACTGTTTTAAGTGCTTTAACTCATTTTATTGTCACAACAGCCTTAAGAAGTGAATTTCTTGTTAAGTCCATAATTTTGTCCTTCTTTACGGCTGCATAATATTCCATCGTGTATATGTGCCACATTTTTTTTTTTATCCAGTCCGCTTTCAATGGGCAGCATAGTTGGTTCCATGTCTTTGCTATTGTGAATTGTGCTGCAATAAGCATGCATGTGTAGGTATTTTTTTGTAGAATGATTTGATTCCCTCTGGGTATACTCCCAGAAGGGGGATTGCTGGGTTGTATGGAAGGCCAATTTCTAGGTCTTTTTAAAATTGCCATGCTGTCTTCCACAGAAGTTGAACTAGTTTAAACTCCCACCAACAGTGTAGAAACTTTTCCTTTTCTCCACATGCTCGCCAGCATCTGTTTTTTTTTTCTTATTCACAGAAACAAAAAACTGAATACCACATGTTCTCATGCATAAGTGGGTCCTGAACATTAATCACAATACTACAAGAGAGGGATTGGCAGTAGTGGGACGCTGCCAGGGGAAGGGGGGGCACATAACATCACTAAGGGTACCTGATCCTAAACCAGGAGAAGTGAAGACCAGTGAGAAGCCCAAGTTTCACCTGCACATAGAACACTTATGTATCTAACCCTGATTTGTAGCCCACATCTTTAAAAGGAAAAATAAAATAAAATAACAAAATCAAAACAAACAAAAAATAAGTGAATTTAGCTCTTGTTTACTTCATTAAATAACTGAAGCTTGGAGAGGGCGTGATGATTCGTTTCATTGTCAACTTGACTGGGCCATGGTGCCCAGATATTTGCTTCAACATTATCCTGGCTGTGTCCCTGAGGGTGTTTCTGGATGAGACTATCATTTGAATTAGTGAACTGAGTACCGCAAGTGTCCTCCCCCATATGAGTGAGTCCCGTGCAACCCAGCAAAGACCTGAAGAGAACAAAAGACTAAGAGAGAATTCTCTCCGCCTGACTGTCGTCAAGCTGCGATGCCGGTCTTCTCCTGTCTTTGGACTAGGACTTAACTGGAACTCACTTCCTTGACTCTCGTGGTTCTCAGAGCTTTGGAGTTGGATCAGAATGATAACCTCAGCTCTACTGGGTCTTGCTGACTTCATGTCTTGGGACTTCTCAGCTTCCATCACCATGTAAGACACCTCCTTATAATAAATCTAGTCTTAACATATCCATCTTCTATAACTTCTGTTTATCTTAGGAACCAAGTCTACTACAGGGATTAAAATGAAAAAGCCAAAATCTGAATCCAGAGAGCCCAGTTCCAGGGTCTGTATTATTATTCAGTATTCCCAGTTGCCTCTCCAGTGGGGTTGGAAAGATAAGCAGAAATTGTGGTCTAAGTTTCCAAGGACTATCACAACAAACGACCACAGGGTGGGTGGCTTATAGCAACAGAAATTTATTCTATCACAGCTGGAAGTCTAGGATGCCGAAATCAAAGCACTGGTGGGGCCATACTCCCTATGAAGGCTCTAAGAGAGGATCCTTCCTTGTCTTTCCAACTTTTGGTGGCTCCTGGCAATCCTTCACATTCCTGGTTTAAGGATACATCACTCCATCTCTGCTTTCAGCTTTGTCTCATCTTCTTCTCTTTGTCTTTATGTCATCAGATTTAGGGGCCCCCTAATCCAGTTCGACCTCATCTCAGTCTTCAATATCTGCAAAGACCCTATTATAAAATAAGATGGCATTCTGAAATTTCACATTGGATGTGAATCTTGGGGTGATACTATTTAATCCACTATGATTATGAAGAGTCTAATGTATGGTCCTAACTTGTAGGGACTAGGGAGACAATGGATTATTTTTTAGTCAGGGTTCCTTGGGTTACAGGTGATAGAAACCCAGCTCAAACTGACTTTGACATAAAAGGAATTGATGGACTCAGGTTACTAAAAAATTTAGATGTAAATCTAAGTATCTGAGATGACTGCTTCCAGGAACCCAAACCAATGCCATCTCTCTCTATTGCCCAAGTCTAATTTCTCATTTTTAAACTCACTGAGTCAGACTTTGCCCAAGAGATGTAAAGGTGGCTTCCATAGTACCAGAAATAGGATTAAAAGGACAAGCAACCACATCCACACTGCTTTTATTTTTGAAGTCATTTGCAGTGAGATGTCAATATGGCAATCTCAAATAAAGCAGGACTTCTTTCTCTCTAAAGTTCCAACAAAAGTCTCAGGAGTCGATTTCAATGGACCAACTTGGATCCCATCACATCCTTTACCTAACCACCAAGGTCAGGGCGTGGGACACTCTAATACTCTAAGTGACCTGGACACAGGCCCACCTGCACTTGACCTCACTCATCTAGATGAGTCAGGATGGTTCCTCAAGGAGAAATTAAGATGCTAGACCAGAGGGATAGATAGGAGCTGGGCAGCAGAGCCATACATGCCAACCTTGGATTCAAAATCGGCGAGTGATAGGTTTAAATACACTTGGGTTTTCACAACCAGGCAGTTGCCAAGATATTAGAACTTCCATCTCTAAGTCAATGTATTGTAGAGCAAATTCACTATGAATCCATAACAATTGCATTCTCTTCTAGTATGAATGTGTTAAAAGGACAAATTGCTTCTATTTTCATCACAGTCATTGATAGTGACGAGACCACAAAATTTACTAAAGGTACGCAGCATGCCCACTCTATGTCATAATGAGCTCTGGCCTCAAGCGCTTACATCTTATTGAAGACATAGTCTCTAGTACTTGATAAAAGGTGAAGAAAAATAAAAGCAAATATAAGTCCAAAAAATGGACTCAGCTTAGCAAAATGTTTGAAGTTAAAAAACCTTTCACCCCATCCCACCTGTCTTAATTATAGTATTTTCACAGAGTCACGTCTACTTAGAAGCTATAGTAGATGATGGAAATGGTTGCGAGAGTTCTCCTGCAGATGACTATCATAAAAAGTGAATAGGATGTCTTTAAAACTATTTAAAGACAATGGAAAGCTTATGAAAGCAGACAGAAGTCAAAGGAAAGTTTAATCTTGAAAAACCACAACGGTAAAAGAGAAGGCTGGTAACTTGTAGCTTTCAGAGCACCCAAGGGTGCTCTGTAACCCCCATAGTACAACTGAGAAAACTCATCCCCTTAGAAGCCTAAGGCACCAGACATCAGAATATAAGGCTAGAAAAGTAGGTGAAATTTTAAAGAATAATTCCTGCCAGTGAGAGAAACACAAAGGTAGTGAGACATAAACCCTGAGTTTAAACTCTGCCCAAGTATTTGACTGCACAAGAGAGACCTAAAGGGACCAGTAAAGGGCAGAGGAGGCCAGACAGAAGTTTGCCCTTTAAAGATAGAACTACAGTGGGTAAGGTGTGTAAGTTTTCTAATTTTTTAAACTGAGCTCCTTTCCCGTTTTGCACACCTTCATGACAGAAAACTGAATTCTTGTGGGCTTGAGATGCCAGAATATAGAACCCATGGTGGGCAGACACACTAGAAATTAAGGGGGAAACCTGGAAGAAAACAAAACTGAAAGGGGAAACCCAATGCTGCCCAGATTCTTGGCAAATGACGATGGCTTGCAGGAAGCTGGGAGAGCCTCAGAAAGCCAGGCTGAAAAAGCAGCAGTGGTGGCCACAGAAGAGAGCACCAGTACCAAGCACTACCTACCAAAAGAGAGAAAACGTTGCGCTTTCAAGGCAGTTAAGGTAGGTGTTTCCTCTAACAAAGAGCTGATATTCCTCAAAATAACACAGCATGATCTACAGAGTCACTGTAATATGTGATCAACAACATCTAGTTTTCAACCAAAGGTGACTACATTTGCAAAGAAACAGAAAAGTGACCCATACTCAGGAAAAAAACAACCCAAAACCAGGCATTAGAAAGTAGCATTGTATGGGCAAAGATGCCATAGTGAGCAAAAGTTTCAAAATATGGCATGAATGAGCAATCAAATAAGGAATTCAAGTGGGGAACTGGAAACTATTAAAAATGGACGTTATAAATATGAAAGATTAGATCAAATTTTTAGAGATGTCAGAAGAAGAAAATCAGTGCATATGAAGACAGGGCAATACAAACTATCCAATACAAACAACAGAAACTAAAAATATTTAAGAATAATAAACAGAAGCTATGAAAAAATATTGTGCATAATCCAACATGTGTGTAGTTTGAATCCAAGAAATAAAGTTATAGAAGGAGAGTGAAAAGTTGTCTAAATAAATAATGGTCTGAAAATTTTTAAGCTAGTTATAAAACATTAATCTAAAGGTCCCCAAAACTAAACAAACCCTTAGCAGAAATAAGCACAAAGAAATACATATAATAATAAAACTGCTAAAAGCCAAAGATAAAGCCAGAATTCTGGAAACAGTGAGAAGAAACAACATATTCCACATTGGGGACTAACAATAAAATTGATGGCTGACATCTCATCAGAAACTATGAAAATGAGAAAATATTGGAACAATAATTCAAAGTACTACCAAAGGGGAAAAAAAACTATCAATCAAAATTGTGCATCTAATTATTCTGCTTCAAAAATAAAGGTGGAATAAATAAAATTTTAGATATCCCAGAAGTAGTTAAATATTAACTCAAAGATGCATATTGTAATTTAAAGAATGATTCCTGGCAATGAATAGTGAGACATAAACACCGAGAAATCACAGAAAATAGTCAGAGAGCCATAGAAAGAAAACAAATGAAATTAAAACGAAATACTAAAAATTACTTGATGAATAAATAAGAAGTCAGGAGAAGGGGAAAAGAAAAACGAAAACAAATGAAACAAAGTAACAAAAAGCAAAACAGCTGACCTAAATACAACCTTGCCAAAAATGATCAAATTTATAAATACATAAAAACCTCTGGTTGAAAGGAGAGTGTCCAACTGGATAAAAATTAAGGAACTAACTATATGCTGCCTACAAGAGACACACTTTAAAAATAAGACCCAAGTAGGCTAGAGATAAAAGAATAAAAGAGATACCTTGCAAGCTATAAGCATAAGAAAACTCGAGTGCCTGTATTACTATATGACAAAATAAACCGCAATCTTGTTAGAGACATTGAGAGATACTTTAGAATAATAAATAGGTCAATAATTAGGGAAAGAGAGAGAGAACAATGACACATGTTGTTTTATGTTTCTGATCCTGTAATATGAGGACTACCTTGTGTGGAAGATCTTACCATTCTGCCCTGAAGCAGCATATGTGAGGCACATATATCTTACTAATATTTTCTTTACTAATTTTTACTGACATATTTTCTCTCTCTCACCAGACCAGAAACTCCAGGAATGTGAAGATTTGTTTCTGTCTGATGTGCTCACTTCCATATCCCCAGCACCTAGAGCACTGGCCAATGTCTTACAGTTACCCACAAAATTTTGGCTAGAAACAGATCCACATGACTGAATAGATTAATGAAATGCTTAGGATGGTGCAGGGGCTTCACAAAGGTGGTTTTCCTACTCTGTTTTTCTTTCCTCCCATAATCAAGGAAACGCATCCGCTGGTTACTGCGAGACTGAATTCACAGCTCAGGCCCCCGCTCTCAGCCCAGTCAAAAGAATGTGATGGCTGAGGGAGACAGGAAATGACCAATAGCCACCACGAGTGACACAGACCTTGGCTGGGGGAATGAACAGACAGCTTCTATGCCGAGTAAGCGGCATGGAGCCACAGGAACGTGAGGCAGAAGCACTCATTAATGATTTTTTAAAAAATGAACGAATACAGCTTGCCTTCCAGTTATTCTTTGGTAAGTCTGACACCCTACAGAGCTTCACTACCGTTTTGTTAGGCTGAGTTCGACTTTTTGCTTCTACAAAAAGTGATAAATCAACGTAACACATCTGAGAACTACAGTTCCTCCTTTTTGGGGAGTAAGAGACCTTTTCCAATATGATGAATATCACAGATTCTCTGCCCAGGAAAACACACTTACACACAACCTTTTGCATACACTTTCAGGGGGGCTAAAGAATGCCACTTTCCAGGTCCATGAATTATGTGGTCTGAGACAAAGGCCTCTTTTATTTTTATTGTTATTTATTTATTATTTTGAGTTGCTGTCTCCTTTTGTCATCCAGGCTGGAATACAGGGCTCACCACAGCCTCGACCTCCTGGGTTCAGGTAAGCCTTCCACCTCAGCCTCCCAAGTAGCTGGGACTACAGGCAAGTGCTATCACATCTGACTAATTTTTTTTTTAATTTTTGTGTAGTGACGAGTCTCCCTACATCACCCAGGCTGGTCTCGAGTTCCTGGGTTCAAGCAGTGCTCTCACCTTGGCTTCCCAAAGTGCTGGGAGTTACAGGCATGACCCAACACACCCAGCCAAAGTTCTCAATTTTACAGAGGAAAATACAGAGTCCAGAGAGGAGAATCATCTAAGCTGAGGTCACATGACTCACAAGAGACAGCTGTGAACTCCCAGTACTGGGTCTGTTATTTTCAATGCTTCATAATGATCTTGCTTTGCATAGCAGGAAAAGTATGTGCAGCCATCTCTGACGAATAAGGTGTGTGACTCAGCTAGCTAATATCTATTTTGGAAGGGGAACGTATGAGTGGAAAATAATGAGATTAAAGTTTGCGCCTGAGAGGAATGCTGATTCAAATGTTGACCCTCTACTTAGCTGTGTGATCTTGAATGCATTACTGAACGTTTCTGGGCTTCTGTTTTCCCTGTCTGGAAAATGGAAATTCAGAGCACCTACCTCACATGGCGTCTGTCAAGATTGAGTAAGAAAATTTTGTGAGGCATCAGCTGTGATCGGGGGTGGCAGTATTACTTTTACGGTGTGAAACTGTTTTAGAAATGGAAATACAAAACATTTTGAGGGATGACAGTCTCCTGGGGACAGATGTCCAGCCATCCACAGAAAAAATGGCAATCAAGTCATAGAGGTTTCATTCATGCACTCCTTAGCTTAGGAGAGAGGACATTCTGTGAGAGGTAACCTCATAATACTCAAGAGAAAGCGGGCCAGGCGTGGTGGCTCATGCCTGTAATCCCAGCACTCTGGGAGACCAAGACAGGAGGATCGCTTGAGCCCAAGAGTTCAAGGCCAGCCTGGGCAACATAGCAAGACCTCATCTCTACAAAAAAAAAAAAATTTTTTTAATTAGCCAGGCCCGGTGGTGTGTGCTTGTGGTTAGTCCCAGCTACTCAGGAGGCCGAGGCAAGAGGATCATTTGAGCCCAGGAGGTGGAGGCTTCAGTGAGCTGCGATTGTGCCACCGCCCTCCAGGCTGGGCAACAAAGTGAGACACTGACTCAAAAAGAGAGAGAGAAAGAGAGAGACAGAGAATGTTTCCATCAGAAGAGGCTGCTTCGTGTTCCTATAACACATTTGAAGGTTGACAACAACAGAGGTTTATTTCTCATTCACAAGCCTTGCCTGTCACCCATGGCCTTCCGTGTCACGCCCTGGCTCCGCACCTAGACCTGGCTAGGGAACAAATTCTACCTGCAGTTTTGCCTGTCAGCAGGTTAGGAGGAAAAGGCAAAATGACAAACTGCACACTGCCTTCTGCCTGTCAATGACATGTGTCATTCCACCTACCTTTCCTTGGCCAGGGCAAATCACGTGCCCAGGCTCTGTACCCATAGGGTAGGCAAATATAATCCTACCTCTACAAGAAACAAGGAGGGCCGGGTGTGGTGGCTCATGCCCATATTCCAACACTTTGGAAGGCTGAAGCAGGAGGATCTCTTGAGCCCAAAAGTTTGAGACCAGAGAGACCTTGTCTCTACAAAAAATTTTTAAAAATTAACTGGGTGGGGTAGTGCGTGCCTGTACTCTAGAGGCTGAGGCATGAGGATTGCTTGAGCCTGGGAGTTCAAGACTGTGGTGAACCATGATTATGCCACTGCACTCCAGCTGGGCGACCGAGGGAGACACCGACTCAAAAAAAAAAAAAGATGCAGGTAATATTTGTGAACAATAATTAAATCTACCTTGGCTGATTGGAACTACCTTTTGTGGAATAAACCATCCTAAGTCATGGAATGTGGAGGTAAATTATTCGAGCCCAGCCAACATGACCGATTGAGAAGGAGTCCTCAGATGACACAAGACAAAAGCCAAGACCGAGTCGAAATGACCACAACTAGGCGGAATGAGAAAAAGAGCAGCTTCACAGGAAGGCCCTTGTCTGGAAAAGGAAGGGGAACGGCAAGTCTAAATTCCTGCTCCTGTGACTAGGGCAGGGGGCCAGCTTGCACTTGGCCTTCGTGCAAGCCACCAGATGGGGTCACAATAAGTAGGTCTCAGCGTGGTCATGGGAGAGCCTACATGCAACGATTTTGATGTCAGCGCGGTGTCCGGTCCACATGAGGTGATCGTGAGGTGCTAGCCTCTGTGTGTGTGTGTGTGTGTGTGTGTGTGTGTGTGTGTGTGTGTGTACACACAGATATACATTTACAATACACACATGATAGTATCCACATATTATAACAAACCCTTTCTTATGGGCTACTTCAGGGGCTGGACCCTGAGAGAAGTCGAGAGCTCTGGACTCCAGCTGGACCTGGTGCTGTCCCCCCACCATGGTCACTTGACATGGCCAAGAGCCCCTCCCCCATCTGTATTGTGCTTTAATGCCTGCAAAGACACTCCCACCACTCGTTCCTATGGAATCCCTGCAAGACCATGAAGGACAGGGTCCTACAGAGTGAGGGGCAAGGTCAAAGCCCAAGCTCCATGTGACCTGAAGCCTCTGGGATGCAAGCCCCGAGCTCTTTCCCCAACAAAATTCCGCCTGATGCAAAATTCTGGCCACCTTCTTTGATCTCTCTCTCTCTCTCTCTGTCTCTCTCTCTCTCTCTCCTTGTCTCCTCTCTGTTTTTCTCTCTTTCTCTCCCTGTCTCATCTCTTTTTTCTCTTTCTCTCTCTGTTTCTTACTCTCTCTTCTCTTTCTCTCTCTTCCTGTCTCATCTCTCTTTTCTCTACTCTCTCTCTCTCTGTCTCTGTCTCTCTCACTCTCTGTATCTCTCTCTCTCCCCTCCTCTCTCTCCCCTGTCTTCTCTCTCTCTCTCTCTTCCTCTCTCTGCCTCATCTTTCGCTTCTCGCTATCTCTGTCTCTTTCCCTCTCTGCCGCTCCTTCTCTCTCCCACTCTCCCTATCCGCAACAGCCACTTCAAAGGGGCACTCTTTGGAAAATAATGGTCCTCAGTTACCCGACTTTTCATTCAGCTGCATGTCTCGCATCGAGTCTCCCGGCGTGTCCAACCCGGACGTGACCGGCTTTGGGTTGCGTCAGTCCCTGCCCTGGGCTCCATCTGCCCTGGCACAGAAGGCTCGGCCTGCTTCTCATTGTAACAAGGCTGCACTAATCAGCTGTGTTTGATTTTGCACATGGAGAGAAAATGCAAATGAATGAAAAGCAGTATGCAAATCAGCAGCATCCTGGCTCTCCCCAAAGCAGGAGCCTGCCACACTGATGCCTGTGACAATATGTATTCACAGCCCATCGCACTGCGGCATGCTGTTTTTTCTAAAGAGGCAGAGACATCAGGAATTTTCTTTTTTCTGGAATCATAGTGACTTTACGCTGAATTCCAAGTGTACGATCCTTGGAATTCCATTGGCCACAACGCTTTGGTCTCTATAGAAGATTCTTGTAGGCAGTAGGGTTTGCTGGAAAGAGAACACGGACTGAAGAATGGAGACTTGTAGACTGTGGTTTAAAATCCTGCTCTTTGCTTAGCAAATTCCTGAGCCTGAACCTCAGTCCTCTCAACTGCAAAATGGGGCCAACCAGCCCACAGCAGAGCTGCTGATGAGGACTGAGATAAACGTTGACTGCCAGATGAAATCCAACAGCTCCTGCCCCCAGCATTCCTTCCCGCCTTTGAGGAGCTATGTTGGCAAATAATGGAGACAGGGGGGCACATCTCCTGATCCTTGCCCACCCCATATTGTCTGTCATCCCACTCAATGTGTCTTTCCGGTACAAGGTTGTGAAAGTGACACACAGGCCAGTTGTTGTTTACAAGGAACTACAGTCTTCCAGAAATGAGAGGGTGACTGTCCTACTCTCCAAAGTCCCACCTTCCATAACGCAGTAGCTAAACTGCCAAAGATTCTCCATCACCCACTATTTCCCATGCCCTCCTCAGGAGGGAGGGGGCGGGACGTCAGGGGCTCCCCTCTGTGCTCCCAGACCACCCTGCGGCCCCTCCAGGACTGAGCTCGGTTGTCGCAACTCAACTGGGACCCAGCACAGAGGAAGACAGGAATGGAGGTAGATGAAAGGTAAGATGCCTTGCCATGTAAAAGAAGGGACCGAAAAACCCCGGAATCACCTTTTGGAGCACAGGCTTCCCTCACTAGGTAGGTAAGTGTCACAGGAGCTCATCAGCATCTGTGGACCAGCTAGTGCTGCCGTGAGAGGTTGGGTTCGGCTTCAGTGCATCTTATCTGGAGATTCTTTCAGCCCATTTGCCCATTTCATGATGGGTGATTTTCGAGCTCACCTGGCCACACTATGCTGAGTGTTCAGCAGTTTTTGACCCAAAACAGTGCCTCACCCTCTTTATTCACCCCATCTCACCCTGAACACCTTGTTTTTGTTTCTCTGGGGTAAAAAATTGTCCTCAAAGGGAAACATTCTGCTGATGTGGAAGAGGTGAAACAAAAAACAGCAGAAGCACCGAAAGGCATCAAAACAGATATGTTCAGAAACTGTTTTGAGCAGTGGAAAAAGCGTCTCAATAGGTGTATTGCATCACATGAAGACTGTTTTGAAAGTGACTGAAGTAAGAGTAAGTACATAATTTTATAAAGAAATTTGGGGTTTTTTTGAGAGGTCCTCCCTCATATTTATCTGCAACTGAGTAAAAATATGCATAATGATCTGCAACAAAATATGATGAAAGTCACACTCTCGCTCTGGAAATGCACGAGACCAGGGCTTGGGTGTCCGCCACCAAGATCCACCTCAGAGCAAGAAGCCACATGGATACGGATCTGCCCTAAGGTAGAGACATCGTCCCCAGGCAGGTGATGTGGGGACAGAGGGGATACTGGTTGGGGCTCAGGCGTTCCAGACGGGCTCACCCACTAAGAGCTGAACTCCTGGGTGTTCTGACCACAATTTGAGGACTCGTGTTCTAGGACCGGAGCCTCCCGTCTGATGCAAGATCAGCAAGTGGCTGTTGCCGAACCGCCCGTCCACCCACCTGGCAAAGAGTGCTCATGCACACCCCCTGGAGACATGCACTGGGACTCCTCCCAGGCCATACCAACACCGAGAGCAGCTTCATGGTCCTATGTGTTCCAACCCCCCAGACGCTGCCCCCAGGGTTATTGGCATTTCTGAAGCTCTGCAGAGGCAGGGGATGAGGGGAGCGCACGTGTGTTCCCCACCCTCGCTCCACCTAGCCAACGGGTCTCCAGGATCCCACTTGACAGCCAGTGCCCAGGGATCCCCTACACTGAGAACCGGGAGAGTCCTGTCCTCCTTTGAGGACTGGTAAATAAACTTTGGGCCAAAATGCAGAAGTTCAGCCCAGTCACCCAGAGGACTGTCAGGAAGGAACCCAGCACTTTCTGGGGACAAATCCTCAGAGTTTTCCTCACTTTGCAGGTGGAGACACTGAGAGATGAGGTGGGTGCCTAAGGTCACAAGGATACTTGGCCGCAGAATGGCAACCGCAGCCACCAACCTCTGGTGCCACCCGCAGCCACCAACCTCTGGTGCCAGGCTTGTTTCTCTGCCTGAACTCTTGGAAGACAAGGTCCCATCAGGGAGAAAACTTCTCAGCCCCAGAGGATTCGAGAACCTCTCCATAGGGGCCCAAGGAAGGGACAGGCATGGCCCTTCCTGGGTGAGAGTGGAGGATACCGTTTGGTCCTGCTGCTGGCAGAGACCTCCCTGGAAGGAGGAAGGAGCTGAAGATACTGAGGGTGGATGAAGGAAGAGAAAGAAAGGAAAGGGAGAGACAGGGAGGAGAAAGAAAGAGGGAAAGAGGGAGGGAGGGAGGGGAAGAGGCAGAAGGAAGGGAAGAGGAAGGGGGAGGGAGGGAGGGAGAAGGAGTGTGGACCAACAGGCCATCTACCTTGGAGGGCAGAGCCGTTCTCCATGGGGACAAGCAAGCCCGTGTGCCTTAGGAGAGCTGGGAATGGCTTCCAGCGGGGAGGCAGGCTGACTGCCCTGTCCTTGACAGCTGACTTGAAAAGCACACTATCAGTCACCGCAGATCCCTGGCTGCCACCTCCGCCGGGTGCTGTAGGGCTGAGTGGAAGGACAGGCCTCACACATGGGCTTTATCAACATACCCGTGGGACAAACCGCACGCAGGAACTATCTTGACTCTTTTTTTTTTAAATTTTATTGTAAAGATGCGGGGTGCCTTTCAGGGTTAGGTATATAAACATTGATCATGCAGGTACCCTTACTGATGAGGTATGCCTCTCCCTCCCTTATCAGTTTCCCTCAACTACCAATCCCACCCGCCTCCCCTGACAGTTTTCCACGACTGCCCATCGCTTTCGGATCGCATTATAATTGTTCAAGGTCCGCTTATGAGTGAGAACACATGGAACTCTGGTCTTTGTTTCTGTGATAGATCACTGAGGATGACCGACTCCAAATCCATCCACGTTGCTGCAAAGTCTATATATTTGTCCTTTTTTATGGCTACACAATATTCCATCTTGACTCTTCCCCATCCTCATCTGCAAGCAGAGTGAGGGAGAGACCAGCACTCAGAAAGGTTGGGCATGACTTACTCACCCCCTGCGGCACTAGGAGGGTGGGAGAGGTGAACACACTTGAGGCTGGGTCTTCAGCAGGAGCCCCCCCCCCCCGCCCCGAGTCATTCATTGAGCGCTGACTGCGTGCCAGGCCTGGTGCTGCATTTTGTCACGCAGTCCTTACAACACGTTCCGGGAGGAAGCTGGTGTTTCAGAGGTGGTGCACAGGTGGCCCAAGTCACGGCACCAGCAGGAGGCAGGAGGCTGGACTTTGCTCTGAACCCCCAGAAAATGCCCCCCTCCTGTTTCTGTGTCCTGACTCCACGTCGCAAATGCCACCTTGCGGGGGTAGCCAGGCCCGCGGGGAAAAGGACAGGCAAAAGGAAGGAGGGTGACTCTGCTGTGTTAACAGCCACCTGGCGGACTCTGCAAGGGAGTAGTGCATGTGTGTGAGGGTAAGTGTGCATGTATATGTGCAGGCATGTGTGTATGAGCACATGTGTTTGTGCACATGCCTGAGTGTGTGTGTGTGTGTGTGTGTGTGTGTGTGTGTGTGTGTGTGTGTGTGTGTGTGTGTATGTGCTCAGTGTAAAGGGAGACTGAGCATAGAGAGGATGATTGGAAGGGTATGAGGATTCCTTCCTCTGCATGGAGACAATGATTCTCACCACAGCAATGGTGCATTTGCTCTCTCGCTCTCTCTTGTCTCTCTGTCTTTCTGGTCTCTCTGTCTGTCTCTCTCATCTCTCTGTACGTCTCTCTTTTTCTCTAACTCTTTCTGCCTCTCTCATCTCTCTCATGCCTCTCTCTCTGTGTCTCTCATCTCTTTGTCCATCTCTTTCTGTCTTGTCTCTCTGTGTGTGTATATCTCTCTTGTCTCTCTGTATGTCTCTTTCTCTCTCTCTCTGACTCTGTCTTTTTGCCTCTCACATCTTTCTGTATGTCTGCATATCTCTTTATATGTCTCTCTCATTCTCTGTCTCTCTTGTTTCTCTCTCTGTCTCTCTCATCTCTCTGTCTCTTTTTCTCTCTTGTCTCTCTACATGACTGTATAATCTCTGATCTATCTGTATCTCTTTCCCTTTCTCTCTGACTCTGTCTGTCTTCCTGCATCTCTCATCTCTCTGTCTATGTGTCCTCTCTTATCTCTTTGTATGTCTCTCTCTCTCATCTATCTCTCTCTGTCTCTTTTTCTCTCTTGTCTCGCTCTATGTCCATATGTATCTCTCTTTTGTATCTCTGTATGTTTCTCTTATTTTTCTCTCTGTCTGTCCGACTATCTGTCTTTTTGCCTTTCTCTCTGTCTTTCTGTGTGTCGATATGTGTCTCTTTTTTGTCTGTCTCTCTCTTTCATCTCTCTGTCTCTCTCTGTCTCTCTCTCTCTCTCTCTCTCACACACACACACACACACACACACACACACACACACATCTGTGATTTCTCTCTCATTTGCAACAGAGCTAACTTAAAAATCCCCTGGATGGTGGCCACCGTGCTCACACATTCATAAGTTCTTCGCATATGGACTCCATTAGGGGCATGTGGTCACCTTCATTCCACAGAGGAAATGAAGCCTGGGGAGGCAAGTGACACTTCCAAGGTCACCCATAAAGTGACTCACTAATGGTCTGATTTCTCCTTAAATGTGACTGACTTCAGATATACAGAAAAGGCATATATAAGAGCACAGTAAACACTCGTGTACCTGTTATCCCATTTAAAGTAAAAACCTCTCCTTCCTTCCCAGAGGTAACTTCCATCCTGAGTCAAGGTTTCTCATTCCCTCAAATGTTTATAAGCACGGCTGTCCAGGAACAGCACACGTCCTGGTCTTGGCTATTCTCCATTTGTCCTTGTCCCTGCTTGGATGTTTCCCTGTGCTCGGGAGGCTGACCCCAAGAGTTGGCATCTCCCACACTGCCTGGTTTTCTGGCTCTGGTGAGACTCAGCCAGTGGGCCTGGTATGAGACTGGAGGGCAGTGGAGAGAGATCGGGATATTTCTCCCCCACTCCATTCCTGCTATGCTTCTGTAGCTCTGGGGCCCACCTGATAGCCCCCGCCCAAGGCTTACCTCCCCACCAGGGCTTCCCATAATTCTGCCTCCTCCCCTTGTCTCTCCGGGTAACTCCCATCTTGCTGGAAACCTCAGAACTTCTCACTGGTTCCTTAACTTTTGTTGATTATATACGCAGAGAAAACTACCCCAAAACTTTGTGGCTTAAAATACTCACCAGTCATTTGCTCACGATTCTGTAGTCTGGTCATTTGAACTGGGCTCAGCTAGGCGGTTCTTCTGCTCAAAGTGGTGCTGATTTCACCCATCATACATTCGCTGGCAGCCAAGATCAGCTAGTCCTGGTTGTTGCTGACTGCTGGTTGGGATCTTTCTGTCTATGATGTTTCCAGGATGTCAGTAAACTTTTTCATAAGACATTGGAAGCCCTCCAAAAGGCTGAGGGCATAAGTTGCAAGACTTCTGGAACCCACCCCTGTCACTCTTGCCACTATCTGTTTGCTAAAACAAGTCACGGGGCCAGCCCAGATTAAAATGGTGAAAAATGGATTCCACCTCTAAATGGAAGAAGCAAAAAAAAAAAAGTGTGGAATACATAATGGAATGGGAGGAATTTGTGGCCATTAAGCAATCTCCCACTTCTGGCACCCCACCCCATAAATAGTTTCTTCCTTTCCTTCTTTCTAACATCCCATCTGAGTGTGCCTTCTGTTTCCCACTGTGACTCTGATGGGCACAGTATATAATGTTATTTATGATATAATGCTATAGTTATTCTTCCTCAGACTACTTTTTATGCTTGGCATCATGGTTTTGAGATTCACTGGCATTTACTACATGTAGCTCTAGTTCATTTATTTTTACTCTTCTATAATACTCTTGGTATTTGTCCATTCTCCTGTAGATGAATATTTAGTTGAGTGGTATTTTGGTATTGCAAATCCTACATTCTTCCTTTGCCTGTGAGAGTTCTCTAGGGAGCATAATTAGGAACGATGCTGCCAAATCACTTTCCAAAGTCAATATAGTCTTTAACAGAACAAATAGAATTTGAGAGCTGAACACAATTGAAAAACTGGATTCACCTTACACTATGCACATATGTGTTTTGAAGAACCACAACAATATCTGGTTGGAATGAGCCTCCCACCCAATATAAGAATCCTTTCAACAGTGTTCCCAGGAGTTGGTCAAACAACTCTCTCTTGAATTCTTGGAAACCCACAGGGGGAGCTTGATACTTTAACTGGGATTCCCTGTGCGGAGCAAGAATCATTTTGGAAAAAGAAAAGCCCTCTCCTTTTGCAGCTGTAGTGCTAGATCCTACAAAGACCCCAAAAGGTTTTTGTCCAAGAGGCCAAAGAAATGTCATGAAGACAATGGACAAGACACGGACTTTGTGTGTATAGGGAAGGTGTCCCAAGAGTGACTGGCTGGACGGGAAAAAACCACGCCTGCTTATAAACACATACAGGTTATATAGCAGCTTGCATAGAGTGGAGTGCAAGGTTAAGAGTAAAAAAGGGCTGGGCTCGGTGGCTCAGCCTGTAATCCTGCGCCTTGGGAGGCTGAGGTGAGTGGATTGCCTGAGCCCGCGGGTTCGAGACCCGCCTGGGCAACTTGGCGAGACCTCATCTCTTCAATAAATCAAAAAATCAGCTGGGCGTGGTAGCACATGCCTGTAATTCTGGCTACTCGGAAGGCTGAGATGAAAGGATTGCCGGAGCCCAGCAGGTTGAGGCTGGAGCTCAGGAGCAAGCCACTGCACTCCAGTCTGGGTGACAGAGTGAGACTCCAACTCAAAAAAAAAAAATCAAAAGGGTGGGATCCCTAGTGAGCAGGCACAGTGTGAGAACATGCCTACACATCACTTTCCAAAGTCAATGCTGCATGTACACAGCATCTGTTTCTTTATCTGTAAAACAAGGGTAGTCATAGGACCTATCTCACAGGGTCGGTTTGAAGATAAAATGACATCTATTTAAAGAGCTCAATGTCTGGCTCACAGTGTGTGCTCCATAAGTGATCGTTATTCACGTTGTTGAAGATCTCCTGACTAGAATTGGTGGCAACTGTAGTTAGGGTAGATTAAATTGCTGTATTGAAAGTTCCCACAATGTGTAATGGTTAAGACATGACAGTTTTGTTTTTGTATATACATGACAGTCCAAGGTGGGTATCTCTGGCTGGCACACAGCTCTTCACCATAGAGACCGAGAGTTCCAGGTGGCTCCACAACCACCTGGGACCTTGTTCTCTTCACCCAATCCAAAGAAAGGAAAGAGACACATCCACGTCCTAAAAGCCCCATCCATGGATGTGGGTACAACACTCCTGTGTGGTCCATTGGGGTTAACTGGTCACATGGCCACACCTAGCTGCAAGGGAGGCTGGGAAATGTCATCACTGACAAAGCAGCCATTTCTCTCTCCACCAGGGCTTCTCGACCTCAGCACTCCCAGCATTGCAGGCTGGATCATTCTCAGTTGCTAGGCTGTCCTGTGCACATGGTATGGCATTTTACAGTGTCCCTGGCCTCTACCTACTGGACACCTTGAGTGTAAGCACAGGAGTGTACACACACATACACACACATCTTCACCTCCCTTCACCAAGTTGTGACAACCAAAAATGTCTCCAGACATGTCTTCTGTGGGGCAGAATCACCCTGCTTGAGAAACATTGCTCTATACAAGCAAAAGGAGAAAAAATTCTGGGGTGGAGTCAGCCTTCCCCAAAGGAAAGAAAACTCAAGTGAATAACTTTGCTGAATTCTCAGTTCCTCCTCCAGTAGGAGCTCCCTGAACACATGGGTTTCGTAAATTTTGCTTCCTGCGGAATTCCACTCCCCCCCAACACCTAGAGCAGCATCTGACACCTAGAAGGTTCTCAATTCACACTTGTTAGCTGAGTGTGTTAGTGAGGTTAGATCAACACTGACTGTTCAGACACACCTGTGAGCCAAGCACTGTTCAGATATTTCCATGAACCAAACACTGTGCTTGTAGAGGGTGCCCTCTCTCCTTGCAACGGGAAATATTAGGTAGATACATAAGTTTGCAGAGTTTGGTTTTGCAAAGGCAACACTGAGGAGTTGTTTATCATTTGGAGTGGCAATGTTGTGCTTGTGAATACGTCTTGCTTTTTGCAGATTTGAGGAGAAAGTTAGTGCTCTTTGTGGGCTAAAGAAGATGGAGTGTCAAGTGGAAAAAAAATGAACACTCCTGACAAATTCTTCCTTTTGAGTTTCACAGAGGAGTCAAGGCAGCGGAGGCAGCTCGAGACATTTGGGGCTGTGTGCGGGGAGAATGCCATCGGGAAAGCATGGCAAGGAAATGCTTCTGTGGTTTCAAAGAGGGCCACTTTGACCTGAGGGCTTCTCCACATTCAGGAGGACCATCGGGCTTTGATGAAGACATTTTATTATTATTTTTTTTTTATTATAAAGATGTGGGGTACAATTAAGGGTTATTGTACCCCACATCTTTATAATCAATTAATTGATCATGCAGGTACCCTTGTTGATGAGGTGTGTCCCTCCCTCCCCTAGCAGTTTCCCTCAACTGTCAATCCAGCTCCCCCGCGACAGTTTTCCACTTCTGCCAATTGCTTTCTTATGACATTATAGTTGTTCAAAGTCAGCTTATGAGTGAGAACATATGGAACTCGGTTCTTTATTTCTGACAAATCACTGAGTATGATCAACTCCAAATCCATTCAAGTTGCTGCAAAGTCCATATATTTGTCCTTCTTTATGGCTGCATAATATTCCATTGTGTATATGGACCACATTTTTTTTCATCCAGTCCAGGACGAAGACAGTTTAAACGCTCTAGTCCACGATGGTCCACGTCAGTCAGCCCAAGAAGTGGCAAACGTGATGAACTGTGACCAGCCAACCTTCATGCGACATTTGCATCCCATGGGCAAGCAGAAAACACTATGAACTTATGCATCAACCCAATCACCATCACCATTACAGCAACTTAGATCCACTGGGAGAAGGAAATCACATGAACTCTGCCTGCCCCACCTCTGGAGGCGCAACGCACTGGTACCCAAAGGAGAAACATACAATTCTAGCTCCAGTCACTACTCCCTGCAGCTGCTGAAGGGCCTCGGGGTGCCGGTGCTGCAGATCCCCTGTTCATGCATCACATCAAGCCTTACACCCTGGAAGAAGACCTGATTATGTCCTCGGCAACAACCTGCAACTTCTCGTCCTCTGAGTGAGGCTCCGTGGGGCTTTAATTCTGCCCTTCCGGTGAGAGATTCCCATCTTGTCTTCTAAGCATTGCCCCTCCCCCAGCTCGGACATCTCTGTCAACATTACAGGGTGGGAGATGCCATGGCATTATGGTTGCGTGGATTAACCTCATGGTTATCTTGATTTCCCGGTTACATCTGCTCCAAAAGAGACAGAGTTGGCCCCTAGAATTCTTGAAAGAGAACAGAATAGACAACATAAATTGGACTTTTTTTTCCATCAGAGAAAGAATAGCTACAAACAAATTAGCTTTGAGCCCAAGTTCAGACATAGTTATTACAAGAGACCATGAAATACAAGGACAGTGGTACAAGGCGTACAATGCGCAATGCAGAAGGGATCAAACACCAACATAGCCTGAGAAAGAACCTTGAAGTCAAGTGGAAGGCATGATGACTTCAGAGGCAGACAGATCGTACATGCAATGAGACGACGCTGACGAGCTTTGTGAAATTGACATCTCCCACCACAATTGCCTCATTCCCAACGTGGAACTGACAATATGTATCTTGCAAGATGTTGATGAAGAAGAAATGAGACAACAGGTGTAAGCATCCCAAACAAAGTCTCCACCTGTATTAAAGTTCCAATTAATATTACTTTTGCTTCACAGGGAAAAGAAAAATGGATATTTGGAAAACAGGCATGGCTTGGCACATGAGAATGAATAAGAAGGAGAGAAAACTGGGGCAGCTTCTGAACCACCTTCCAGAAATAGTATTAGAAATTTAAAAAACAAGTCTATAAACTCAGGCAGTTCCTCCACAGCATGAAGGAAGTGGCAGCCTAGAGGGTTCCTCTAAAGAGCCCATATGACATGGAATACAGACGAGTCCCTCCCACAGTGAGCCCAGGTTCTATCCTGGCCAGTTCTTGGTAGAGCACATCCCACCCTGCCACTCCCAGGGAACAGACAAGCCTCATGATTAAAGGAGGTGAGAGAGGAAGGGGACTGATAAATTTCTAGAGCCAGTTTACAAACAGAGACCAGACCTCGGCTGCCAAAAAAATCAAACTCACAAAACGGGGGACTGGAGGATGTTTGGGCTGAATTTTACCATCCATACCATTAGACTAGTGGGGCAAACATTTGACTCCACATCTCTATCTCTAAAATATTGACCAGTGTGGAAAAAGCCCCTCCTTTCCTCCCTCCCTGGTGAGGAGACATTCAAGACTTGGGTCTCAGGACAGAAGAAGACAAATACTCTGAAGAAGGTCAACAAACATGGTAGCTGTCGAGAAGCCTTCGAGGACGCTCCGGATGGTCCCAGAAGCACAGGTGCAAACGGCATCACCTTGCATCACTTGGGGAGCCTCACCAGGCATCTTCAATTTGGTCCTGCTGGACCAGGAAAGTCTTCCAGTTCAGAAGGTGGCCTGCCCACAACCGGGACTTTTAGCTGAGTCCTGAATGATGTGGTTTCACGTAAGAGAAACAGAGACCTGAACAAGCACCTAGACAATGCGCTACGCATTTGCAGCAGATTAAGAAACGAGCGGCACTCGTATATTCATCCAACCAACACTCATAAGTTCCCACTACGTGAAAATCATGACATTAGGGACTGAGCTCAAAGCAATAAAACCACTGGGATGAAAACGGCTTTTTTTTTTCTGCTCTCAAGTTGTTCACAGAAATATCAAAAAAAAAAAAGAAAGAAAGAAAGAATAGGCATTCAAAAGCGGAGAGGAAGGTCCAGTGGAAAGGAATTCCATAGACTGACTGAGATGAGCCTGGGGAACACATGGGAGTGAGCTCAGCACAGACTTCGCTAAATGAGTGAACGAATAAGCATGAATGAATGAACAGACGAGAGACAGGAGCCTCCGAGCAGAAGCGACTTCAAGGACCAAAGTGAGGAGCATTGCAAGACCGTCAAACTGTTGGTCAGCTCCTGCTTCCGTGTGGCCAAGTGACCGCAGTGGCCAGGCAGTAATGGCAGTAAGTGAGGCTGGGAAGGGAATGAGGGCTGGCATTTCCGGGTTTTCCGTGTACTTGGTGTGGTCCAAAGGGCTTTAGATGCATTCTTTCACTGGATACATACATGACTGGCCCCATCTTACAGACAAGAAAACGGAGGCATGCTGAATATCCCCCCAAAGTCACAAGCGGCACAGCTGGGATTCGAATTAAGACTGGAGTCTTCACCCATGGGTCTTGGGGAGGGCTCTGCAAATCCCAGGAAGGCTTCTTGCCAGTAATTAAGAGGCTGACAAAAGATGCCATGCAGTCTTGGCATGGAACATCTCACTGTCTGTCAGGAGAGGTGGACAGGGGTAGAGGCCTTCTGAGTCCGCATGGGCTGGGACAAGCACTGGACCGCAGGAGTAGATAAACAGGCAGTCTCGCCTCTGATCCGGGGTGAGAGCAGGCAGAATATTTATCCGACAGATTGATGAAGGCTTCATAGAGTTGGTGTCATCAGAGTCGAGTCTGGAGGGAAGAGGAGGCGTTCAGGCAGATGTCACAACACATGCAAAGACAGGGAGGCTACAAGCCACCTGCGTCAGAGGCAGCTGGGCCTGGGGTCCCTGGAGCAGAGGTCAGGAGTGGTAAAGGAGCCTGTCTTCCCCCAGGGTCTGTGGACCGCCTGGAGTCCAAGGTTAAGCACTGGAGAGCCCATCATCTGAGGCGGCTCAGATGTTGGAGGGGCCAGCCCTGCATGGCGGAAGACGGTGGGGGTGAAACTTGGGCAGAAGCCCCCCGTGCACATGTGGGGAGCCCCCAAGGTGCCCGGCAGCTGTGAAGCCAGACAACTGTGCCCCCAGGAGTGTGCGGGGGGAGAAAAGGCTGGGGAACCCAAGAAAAGCCTCTTTTCTCTTCTCTGTTTTCAATTTCACAGTCACACGGAACCAACAAATGTGGGAAAGCCCGTGGAGAACAGGGCTGGACCAGGGAAAAGGCGAGGGGCCCAGGAGGGAGAACACCTGGGCTCGAGCCCGGCCAGCCCTCCCCAGGTGCGCACCCCACCCTGCCCTCCCAGCCTCCCTTGCGGTGGGTTCAGGCCACGGGGCTGCGTTTTGGCCCATGGAGTGTGTGGGCTACTGGCATGAAAGCCATTTCCAGGCCGAGTCCTTTGAAACGTCCTCCCTGACCCTCTGACCTCTCTTGTCCCTTCCATGGGTGCATGTGCTCCAAACAGTGGAGCTGTGGGATGCAAGAGAGATGCCGCCCAATCCCTGAAGGACCTCAACTCAGGATGCATGAATCTACCGGAACACTGGTCCCCAACCGTTTTGGCATCAGGGATCAGTTTCACAGCAGAAGACAATTCCACCACCGACCTTAGAATGGTTTCAGGATGGCTGAAGGGCATTGCATTTATTGTGTGCTTTATTTCTTTTTTCTTTTTTTTTTTTGAGTCGGAGTCTCATTCTGTCGCCCAGGCTGGAGAACAGTGGCATGCTCCCGGCCACCTCAGCCTCAACCTGCTGGGCTCCGGCCATCCTTTCGCCTCAGCCTTCCAAGTAGCCGGAACTACAGTGCTACCAGACCTGGCTAATTTTTTCGTTTATTGTAGAGATGAGGTCTCGCCAAGTTGCCCAGGCTGGTCTCAAACCCGTGGGCTCAGGCGGTGCTCTCACCTCCGCCTCCCAAAGTGCTGGGATTATAGGCGTGAGCCACCGGACCTAGCCGTGTGCTTTATTTCTATTATTATTGCATTGTAATCTAAAATGAGATATACAGCATCTTGGCCTCAGCTCCACTCAGATCATGAGGCATTAGATTCTCTTAAGGAGCCACAACCTAGATGCCTCACATGCACAGCCTGCGCTCCTATGAGACTCCAAGGCACTGCTGATCTGACAGGCAGCAGAGACCAGGTGGTGATGCCAGCGATGAGGAGGGGCTGTAAATACAGATGAGGTTTCTCTCACTCACTGTCGCTCACCTCCTGTGGTGAGGCCTGGTTCCTGAAAGGTCATGGACTGGGATGGAGATGGGGGATGCCTCCATTCGAAACTTAGGGTGTGTCTGTTGCTGCAACAAACACAGACTCACCAGGGGTCCTAAGAACTTGGTCCGGGCAGGGCATAGTGGCTCATACCTGTAGTCCTAAGCACTTCGGGAGGCCGAAACAGGGGGATCGCTCGAGCTCAGGAGTTTGACCAGCCTGGGCAACACAGTGAGACTTCATCTCTACAAAGAGAAGTCAACAAATTTGGCTGGGTATGGTGGTACACACCTGCAGTTCCAGCTACTTGGAAGGCTGAGGTGAGAAGATTCCCTAAACCCAGGAGGTGGAGGCTGGGGGACGCCGTGATCGTACCCCTGAACTCCAGCACTGGGTGACAGAGTGAGACCCAGACTCAAAAGAAAAAGAAAGCCTGGCCCACAACCAGCAGCACTGACCTCAAGATCCCTGACACACACAGTTGGCAACAAGGTTTGTACTCCTATGAGAATCTACTGTGCTGCTGGTCTGACCAGAGACGGAGTTCAGGCGGTGATGACAGCGATGGGGAGCGGCTGTAAATGCAGACAAAAATTAGCTCGCTAGCTCCACTGCTCACTTCCTTCTGTGCAGCCCGGTTCCTAACAAGCCACCGACTGGGATGGGGGTCGGGTACCCCTACACTAAAACCTCAGGGTGTGTCTCTTGCTGCAACAAACACAGACTCACCAGGGGTCCTAAAAGCTTAGTCCAGGCCAGGCACGATGGCTCACACCTGTAATCCCAGCACTTTGGGAGGCTGAGTCAGGAGGACTGCTCAAGCTCAGGCGTTTGAGACCAGCCTGGGCAACATAGTGAGACCTCGTCTCTACAAAGAAAAATCAGAAACATTTGCCTGGGTACAGCGGTGCACACCTGTAGTCCCAGCTATACGGGAGGCTGAGGCAAAAGGATTGCCTGACCCCAGGAGGTGAAGGCTGCAGTGAGCCGTGATCATGCCACTGAACTCCAGCGCTGGGTGACAGAGTGAGACCAGCCCCCCCCCCCCAAAAAAAAGCTTGGCCCACAGGCAGCATCGGCCTCAATGCAGAACTTATTTGAAGGTCAGGCTCTCAAGTCCACCCTTAAACTACCGAATTGGAAACTGTGTTCAGGGCCCAGAAGTCGTTTTCAAGGGATTCAGCTGCTGCTCAAGTTTGAGAACCAGTCTGCTTTGATAGGCTATGTGTGGCCTTTATCTAAATCCCATGTTCCTCCTCTGTCAAAGGAGATGAGATCCCTTCTTGCAGGGTTCAGGGGAGGGAGCTTGGTGATGTGTGTAGAGGACTTGGTATGGCCGCTGACACAGGCAACACACAGCCTTCCTAATCCGTGTCCAATGCCCGTTCTCTTCCTATGAGTAGGGGCTGGGGGCTTCGCGATGGCCAGAGAATTAGCAGGTGGCTCCCTGCCCCGTGGTACTGGGGCTGCGTCTAATACACCCCCACAAGTCCTGCCAGAGTGCTCAAGCCCATGTATCCCCTCCAGTTGTGCGTGGCTGGACCTCGGGACTCGCTTCTGATCTGCTAAGGCTGCCTCCTTTCGAATGTTCTAGGGGCAAGTTCTTTGACTCTTCTGCCTTTGGGAGGTCCCAGGCAGTCTTTGGCCCGTGGCTACGTCACTCCAATCTCGGTCTTCCCTTTTGCACATGGCTTTCTCTCCCGTGTCTTTTGTCTCTTGCAAGGACACTCGCCCTTGGATTTAGGGCCACTCTGTTAACGCAGAACAATATCATCTCAGGATCCTTTATTTAATTTCTTCTGCAAAATTCCTTTTTCTTTCTTTTTTGTTTTTTGAGTCAGAGTCTCACTCTGTAGCCCAGGCTGGAGTGCAGAGGCATGCTCACAGCCACCACAGCCTCAACCTGCTGGGCTCAGGTCATCCTTCCGCCTCAGCCTTCCAAGTAGCTGGAACTACAGGCACACGCCACCACGCCCAGCTAATTTTTTGAATTATTGTAGAGATGAGGCCTCACCAAATTGCCCAGGCCGGGCTCGAACCCGTGGGCTCAGGCGATCCTCTTACCTTGGCCTCCCCAAATGCTGGGATTGTAGGCGTGAGCCACTGCACCCAGCCCCAAATTCCTTTTTTTAAGTGAGCTTACACTCAGAGGTTCTGGGATGTGGACATTTCTTCCTGAGGGCCACCCTTCATCCCACGACGGTGCCCAAAGACAGAAACAGACCTTGTTCAACATCACATTCCCCGGTCCAAGACACCTCACGGGTCGCCCACGACAGAGTAAGACTTTGGCACAAGTATTTGAACAGAACGGCAGCAGAGGCGAACAGTTCTGCGGGTTTAGAACGAACTCATCCCCTGTTCAAACCCTAACCACTTGCCAGTAAGTGACACGAGGCAAATGATTTCAGCCCTCTGAACCTCAGTTTCCTTCTGTGGTCATTTTAAACAAACCTACCCCCAGGGTTATTATGAGACGTAAGCTAGTGAACACAGAACCCTGACACAGCATCAGACACCAAACAGGGCTGCCCAGCCTGGGCACGGGACCTGGCACATAGAGTGTGCTCAGGAAGGCTTGGATGCCAACTGGCATGTTGGGGCCCGAGCTGCTGTCATTCCTGCTCACACAAAACCTCCTGACCCTTTGCTCGGACAGCCATGGGGACCCCTTCCCTTGATCAGAGAGGAGAGAAAGAGGCACCTGGTAGCACTTCTTTGAGACAGCTGTGGGTGGAATATCCCAGCCTCACCCTTTCACCGCCTGGCCGGCTTCCTCCAGGGATGCTTTCCAGAGAAGGGCTGGCAACGAGCTCGCCCGGGTCCCTCACTGTTATTCCTGGCACAAGGTCGCCCTGCCAGCATCCTCGGAGGCCCGTGAAAAGACCCACAGTTTGTCTTTCATCTGCACGAGTCAAAGCCACGTGGCATCCTTCCGCAAAGACCACACTGCCCTCCGGGTTCTGGGAGCCGGCTGCTTCCCAGGATGGTCTGGTATGTGCAAGGCGGAGGCGGTGAGTGTGAACCGAAATGACCCGGCCCGGGCACTGGCCTGAGGACCACACGGCTCCCGCCTGTTGGAGAGATACGAGGCTTTGTGTGTGTGGAGAGAAGCTTCCCAGGATTTTCTGAATGTCAGTGCTCTGAATTACACATCCCGCTCTGCTACTGCGTTGCTGCATGACTTTAGCCATTTCGTTTGACCTCTTTGTGCTTCAGAGAAAATAAAGCGGGGATAGTAACATCTACTTCATTGGGTTCCTGGAAGGATTAAAAGGGATAGTGTGGGTATACTCTAGAAGAAGGTTTTCACATCATATATATCTGGTCAAGGACTTGTGTCTAGAGTATGTAAAGAGCTCTCGCAATTCAATAACAAAAAGACAAGCAATACCTCCCAATGCAGAAAAGACTCAGACACTATCCACACAGAAAAGTGTGTCATGGCACCAGTCATCATGGAAATTCAAATTACAGCCACAATGAGAGGGCATTTCACACCCTCTAAGGTGGCCAACGTTGAAAAGACTGTCCACACCCAGTCAGCAGGAATATGGACAAAATGGAATGCCTATCCACCCCTGGAGAGAGTTAAAAAAATGACGCAACCACTTGGAAAAACAATTTGTCAGTTGCTTGTGAAGCTAGACAAACACCAAGCATCTGATCCAACAATTCTACTTCTAGGTATGTCCCAAGACAAATGCCCACAAAAAGACTTGGACACAAAATCTCCCAGCGGCCTTAAGCATCACCAAATGGAAAGAACTGAAATGTCCTCCAATAGGTGGATACATGGTGCGGGGCATCCCAAGAGTGGACTACTACCCAGCAATGAAGAGGAAGAGTGGTGGACATTTGCAACAAGTTGAAAGTCCCGTCAGCCCTGTATATAATGAAAGAAGCCAGGCATGGACAAGCAGGTGCCAGCCAACCTTGCCAGCACTGTTTGGTGCACAGGGTGCCCTCTCCCCAGTGAAAGCTTTTGTCTGCTTTGTCCAAGACCAATTGGTTGTAGGTATTTGGGTTTATTTCTGGGTTCTCTATACTGTTCCATGGGGCCATGTGTCTGCTCTTGTATCAGTACCATGTCATTCTAGTTACAACAGATTTGTAGTATAATATTTTTTTTTAGTTGGAATCTCACTCTGTGGCCCAGACTGGAGTACAGTGGCACGCTCCCAGCCACCACAGCCTACACCTGCTGGCTCTGGCAATCCTTCTGCCTCAGCCTTCCAAGTAGCCGGAACTCCAGGCACACGCTACCACGCCCGGCTAATTTTTGATGTATTGTAGAGACGAGGTCTAGCCAAGTTGCCCAGGTGGCTCTTGAACCCGGGAGCTCAGGCAATCCACTCGCCTCGGCCTCCCAAAATGCTGGGATGACAAGCTGAGCCACCGAGCCCGACTTGTAGTATGATTTGAAGTCCAGTGATGTGATGCCTCTAACTTTGTCCTTTTTGCTTAGGATTGATTTGGCTATTCTGGCTCTTTTTTGGTTCTGTGTGAGTTTTAGGATTGTTACTTTCTAAATCTCTGGAAAATGGCATCTGTAGTTTCATAGGGATTGCACTGAATCTGTAGATTACTTTGGAGAGCACTGTCATTTTTAACAATGTTGATTCTTCCAGACCATGAGCATGGGCTGTTTTTCCATTTGTGTCCTCTGTAGTTTCTTTCACCAGTGTTTTGTAGTTTTTCTTGCAGAGAATTTCACCTTCTTGGTTAAATATATGCCTAATGTTTTAGCTTTGTGGCTGTTATTGTAAATAGAAGTAAGTTCTTGATTTGATTCTCAGCTTGGTTGCTATTGGTGTGTGGTAGTGCAACTGATTCGTGTGTGTGGATTTTGTATCCTGAGACTTTACTGAATTCATTTATCAAGTCCAAGAGTCTTTTGGAGGAGTCTTTAGAGTTCTCTAAGTGTGTGGCCTGATCACATCATTGGGGCCGGGTATGGTGGCTCATGCCTGTAATCCCAGTACTTTGGAAGGCTGAGGTGGGAGGATCCCTTGAGCCCAGGAGTTCAAGACCAGCCTGGGCAGCATAGCAAGATCTCATCTCTACACAAACACACCAAAATTAAAACATTAGCCAGGTGTAGTGGTACGTACCTGTAGTCCCAGATCCTTGGGAAGCTGAAGCAGAAGGACTGCCTGAGCCCAGCAGGTCAATGCTTGTGCCTCTGCACTCCAGCTTGGGTGACAGAGTGAGACCCTGACTCAAAAAAAAAGTTAAAAAGATATATAGTAGGCATACAGATATAATTTGATTTATTATTTTCCAAATTGGATATGCTTTATTTCTTTCTCTTGCCTGACTTCTCCAGCCAGGACTTCCTTTACATTTGTTTTAGATTATTAGAGAGAAGAACGTGGGAATTCAGAGAGGTTAAGGAACTTGTCCAAAGCTCCCCAGCAAGACTGACTCCAGGAGGGAAGAGGCTGTGGGCTGAGGGGAGGAAGAGAAAGGGAGGCAGGGGCCTCTGACACAAGGGACCTTGTGGGGCCCTGGGAGTTTTGACATCAGCCATGGCTCCAGGTAGCACTGGAAGCCTGGGGTCTGAGGGTTTTGAGAGACTTGGCCATCGGAGCCCTGAGATGCTAAAACCCCAGATTATCAGGGCAGGATGGCACATGGAGATCCATCTAAGTCCCGATTTTACAGTTGAGGAAACAGAGGCTGGAGGAGAGAAGTGGCTGGCCTTTCATCAAAAAGCTCAGCCTCAGAAGCAGGTGACCCCCAGACCAGCGTGCTTGCCAGGTCTGTGAGTGCACAGAGGTCACACCAGCTCCCAGGTCCATCAGTCCAATAGTCCAAACCCTTCCTCGCAGGCTGCCGGACAAGTACATGGCAGTCCCAGCATAACCCCAATCTTTATATTAAAGCTCCTTGCAATTTCTAGTTAGAATGGGGGTTTTGCTTGCAAAATTCAGAGAAAAGAAAATCAAAGCCGCCCGCATTTGGCGTCAGACAGACCTAGATTTGAAGCTGGCGCTGCCCTGAACTGACTGTGTGACCTCAGGCGAATGACTCAACCCCTCCGAGCTTCCGTTTCCTCATCAGGAAAATGAAGTAAAATAAAGCGAGATCACTTCATAGAGAATGCAAATTTCTGGAAAGGAATAAATGAAAAGGAAACTACAGAGCGCAGCCGAACATAGCAGGAAGGAGATGAGTCTTGGGGAGATGTCAGTTCTAGAAACACTTGCCAGACGCCTCCGTCTCAAATCCATGGAGGGAAAGTTCAGCCGAATCCAGGGGGTCTGAAATAAGGCTCCCCGCCCACCCCCTTCATCCTCACCCCAGAAATAAGACTGGGAGGAGCTGGTGACGGGAAGCAGGAGGGGGAAGTTGACCAGGAGGCTTTGTGTGGCAGAGGTTACAAGTGGCTGGGTGCGAGAGAAGTTCCATTTTCTATTTCGGGTCTCACTAGCCACTTGTAACTCATTTCTGGTTTGTGCTTTTGGCAGGAAAACACATTTTCACACTGAGCGGTAAGAATGGACCCCGGCCTGGAAAGTCCTCAGAGGTTCTCAGGGGTCTCGTGTTATCTACAACTGTGGGCGCCCGGGCTCAGCGAGGCCATTTGAATAATTGTACTCAGGAACTCCAGGGACAGCACCGGGCAGCCTCCCACCGGGGATCTTGGTGACACAGAGGCAGATTCAAATCAGATGGCTCTGAGGTCCGGATGGCTCACCCTGGACGGCGATACGTTCATTCAACAAACACCGACTGCTCACTGGTGTGTGCCCGGGACTTGGGGGATTGAGGCTTCAGAGAGAGAAGCCTGGACATGCGGGGGCTTACGCTCCACCTGGAGAAGTCACCCAAAGAGAAACTCCCACGGGAATAAGCCGGGGGTGGGGGGAGAGGTTGAGTGTGTAACTTGGGAATCTAGTCATAATGGGGAGAAAAGAACTTCTCTTCAGGGAGCTGGAATGGAGTCAGGATGGACAGAGAAAGAGGACACGTACTCGCCTCTTGGGCTGCCGTGGCAATACCCCCAGACCGGGAGGTTTAACAGGACAGAAATGTGGCCAGGCGCAGTGGCTCACACCTGTATTGTCAGCACTTCGGGAGGCTGAGGCAGGAGGATTGCTCGAGCCCAGGAGTCCGAGGCCAACCTGGGCATCATGGCAAGACCTCATCTCAAAAACTTAAAAAATTAAAAAAATAAAAACAGGAATGTGTTCTCTCAGAGCTCTGGGGTCCACAAGTCTGAAATCCAGGTTCAGCAGGCCGTGCTCCTTCTGAAACCCGCAGGGAGAGCTTACCCTGCCTCCTGCAGCTGACGCTCCCTGGCTTGTAGACGGACCACTCCCTCCTCGGCCTCCACCTTGGATGGCTTTCTCCCCATGTACCTGTGTCCTCTCAGAAAGACACCAGCCTGTGGACTAGGGCCACGCCCCATCCAAACATGGTCACGCCTGCAAAGACCCACTGTCTACGCCAAGTCACACTCACAGGTTGAGGGTTAGGGCTCAGCATACCTTGGAAGGACACAACTCTGCACCACAAGAAGCAACACCTGCAGGGTGAGCATCCCACAGTGTCCAAGCCAGGTGGGAGGTAGAGGCTTTGGGGACACCAAGAAGCCAGCGTGTGTGCAGCCCAGCAAGGGACGCACATGTGGGCAGCAGCTGGATCACATGGTCCAGTGGCTGGGAGGGAGGCCGGGGAAGCCACCAGTTTCTGACTCTGAGGAAGGCGTGCAGCTCCAGCCTACGCTAGCCTGTGCCTCGGAGGGATGACACATGTCCAGGACACGGCCATCTAGCCTTCTCGGAGTCCCTACACTTGCCACCCACCCGCCGCTGCATAGCCCCAGAGGTGAGGCTGAAGTCAGTGTCAGCCCTCTACTCTGGAAATGACAGCCCTCGACTCTGGAAAACGAGAGGCCAAAGGTGTCTCTTTGCTACACGGGTGCTGCCTGAGTGCATTCTGATGGCAGCGGGGACCCAGAAAGGGCCTTTGTCTGAAAAGCATGAAAAAACCTTGGAGACACATGCATATATACAGAAGGTGCCAAATAAATGTCTACACATTTTAAGAAAGGAAAAAAACTATTAAAATTGACATAACATATACTGATAACAAATGACGAATTCAAGCCACGTTTGATTTCTGCAATTCCAAGAGGTGCTCAGAGCGGTTCCCATCAGTGTCCAGACGCTTCTGATGACGGCAAGCTAAAAGCAGTAAGATATAGATATAATAACATTCCTTAAAGTGTGTATACATTTTTTTGGCACCCCTGGTATATGCATGACCTAAAAGTTTGGGCTTGAAGGAAAAGTCTGTCTCTGGGCAATTTGTCTCTGGCACATGGCAATTCATTCATTCGTTCCATGGATACTTACAGGCACCAGCTGAGTCACAGGCCCTGTTCTTGGAAAAGGACCAGACAAAAAACCCAGCCTTCCTGAAGTTTCTATTCCAGACGAGTGGGAGGAACAACCCCAACACGCACAGGGCCCCTTGGAAGGCAGCAAGAGCAATGTGGCGCCGGGAGCCAGCCAAGGACACAGTGAGCGCTGTGGGATGGGAGGGGTTTGTCAAATGCGGTAGTCAGGGAAGCCCTCATGAGACGGGGATGGCCCAGCAAAGAGGCGGACCAGGCAGGGGCATCCACAAGGAGGATGGAGGGAAAAGGCAGGTGCAAAGGGCCTGGGGCAGAAGTGCACCCAGGAGCCGAGGGGTGGACTTAGAAGAAGAGGGATGGTGAGGACGCCACCAAAGAGGTCGCAGGGCTGATGCCGTGGACCTCCTGGACCCCAGCAAGACCTGTGGCTTCGACCCCAAGTGAGGTGTGTCCCTTGGATGATTTTGAAGCTATGGGGTTGTTGCTCTGACTTCCATTTCCCAGGGTCGCCCAGGCTTGTGATTTGGAAACAGACTGTCCAGAAGCAAAGGTCAAAGCCGGGAGACCCGTCCAGAGGCTGCTGTGATAAGCCAGGCATGGACGATGGTTCTCGAGACCAAGGGTAGTGGGAGGGGGCGGTGGCCTGGGGATTCTGCTGATGGATTGGACGGGCTGGATGCGACCGGGGAGGCCGGGGTAGGCTGACTCCCAGTTTGTGGCCCGAGAGGAGTGCCTACGAGGGCGGCCATCAGAAGGGGGGGTCCTGGAGGTCAACAGGGAATAGATTCCAAGAAGTGATTAACCACCAGGCACAGTGGCTCACGCTTGTAATCCCAGCACTTTGAGAGGTCGAGGCGGGAGGATCACCAGAGCCCAGGAGTTCAAGACCATCCTGGGCAACATAGCAAGACCTCGTGTCTACAAAAAAAAAAAAAAATCAGAAAAATTAGCCAGGCATGATGGCGCGTGCCTGTGGTCCCAGCTACTGAGGAGGCCAAGTTGAGAGGATCGCTTGAGGCCAGGAAGCGAAAGCTAGCATTAAAACTCAGAAAGCTCCAACCTTTGCAAGGTAGTGAAACCTCATCTGTACAAAAAATAAAAAAATTAGCCAGACATGGTGGCGCGACCCTGTAGTCCCAGCTACTTGAAAGGCGGAAGCAGAAGGATAGCCTGAGCCCAGGAAGTGAAAGCTGATATTAAAATTCAGGAAGCCCCAGCCTTCACAACATGGCGAAACCTCGTCTCTACTAAAAATAAAAATTAAAGCCGGGCTCGGTGGCTCAGCCTGTAATCCCGCGCCTTTGGGAGGCTGAGGTGAGTGGCTTGCTTGAGCCCGCGGGTTCGAGACCCGCCTGGGCAGCGAGACCTCATCTCTACAATAAATCAAAAAATTAGCCAGGCATGATGGCGCGTGCCTGTGGTCCCAGCTACTGAGGAGGCCAAGTTGAGAGGATCGCTTGAGGCCAGGAAGCGAAAGCTAGCATTAAAACTCAGAAAGCTCCAACCTTTGCAAGGTAGTGAAACCTCATCTGTACAAAAAATAAAAAAATTAGCCAGACATGGTGGCGCGACCCTGTAGTCCCAGCTACTTGAAAGGCGGAAGCAGAAGGATAGCCTGAGCCCAGGAAGTGAAAGCTGATATTAAAATTCAGGAAGCCCCAGCCTTCACAACATGGCGAAACCTCGTCTCTACTAAAAATAAAAATTAAAGCCGGGCTCGGTGGCTCAGCCTGTAATCCCGCGCCTTTGGGAGGCTGAGGTGAGTGGCTTGCTTGAGCCCGCGGGTTCGAGACCCGCCTGGGCAGCGAGACCTCATCTCTACAATAAATCAAAAAATTAGCCAGGCATGATGGCGCGTGCCTGTGGTCCCAGCTACTGAGGAGGCCAAGTTGAGAGGATCGCTTGAGGCCAGGAAGCGAAAGCTAGCATTAAAACTCAGAAAGCTCCAACCTTTGCAAGGTAGTGAAACCTCATCTGTACAAAAAATAAAAAAATTAGCCAGACATGGTGGCGCGACCCTGTAGTCCCAGCTACTTGAAAGGCGGAAGCAGAAGGATAGCCTGAGCCCAGGAAGTGAAAGCTGATATTAAAATTCAGGAAGCCCCAGCCTTCACAACATGGCGAAACCTCGTCTCTACTAAAAATAAAAATTAAAGCCGGGCTCGGTGGCTCAGCCTGTAATCCCGCGCCTTTGGGAGGCTGAGGTGAGTGGCTTGCTTGAGCCCGCGGGTTCGAGACCCGCCTGGGCAGCGAGACCTCATCTCTACAATAAATCAAAAAATTAGCCAGGCATGATGGCGCGTGCCTGTGGTCCCAGCTACTGAGGAGGCCAAGTTGAGAGGATCGCTTGAGGCCAGGAAGCGAAAGCTAGCATTAAAACTCAGAAAGCTCCAACCTTTGCAAGGTAGTGAAACCTCATCTGTACAAAAAATAAAAAAATTAGCCAGACATGGTGGCGCGACCCTGTAGTCCCAGCTACTTGAAAGGCGGAAGCAGAAGGATAGCCTGAGCCCAGGAAGTGAAAGCTGATATTAAAATTCAGGAAGCCCCAGCCTTCACAACATGGCGAAACCTCGTCTCTACTAAAAATAAAAATTAAAGCCGGGCTCGGTGGCTCAGCCTGTAATCCCACGCCTTTGGGAGGCTGAGGTGAGTGGATTGCCTGAGCCCGCAGGTTCGAGACCCGCCTGGGCAGCGAGACCTCATCTCTACAATAAATCAAAAAATCAGCCGGGCGTGGTAGCGCGTGCCTGTAATTCCGGCTACTCGGAAGGCTGAGGTGGAAGGATCGCCAGAGCCCAGCAGGTCGAGGCTGCGGTGGCCGGGAGCGGCCACTGCACTCCAGTCTGGGGGACAGAGTGAGACTCCAACTCAAAAAAAAAAATTAAAAATTGGTCGAGCATGGGCGCACCGGTAGTCCCAGTTACTTGGGAGGCGGAGACGGAAGGATCACCTGAGCCAAGGAGGTCGAGGCTGCAGTGGCCATGATCGTGCCACTGTGCTCCAGTCTGAGTGACAGAGCGAAACCCCAACTCAAAAAAAAAAAAAATACTCAGGAAGCTAAATTAAGAGGCACGTAACCCAACACCGAATGTGAAAATATAAAAAAGAAGTCATCAGCAAAGTTTCTTGCAGAAGATATTTAATGATAAAGGATGCTTATGACGCAGACTTCAAAGAGCACGTCAACCATAACTTCCTTCCTAGAAACAGATGCATAGAAAAAATGTACCAGAAGATTATCCATCAAAATGTGAGCTCGTTCTGTTTCACTGGGGAGATCGCTGGTGTGAATTTGGTTATTTGTGTTTATTTAAATTTTCTACGGTGATTATATATCTCCTTGGGAAAAAGAAAAAGTAATTACAATTGTATTTGCATATACACAGAAGTCCACAGTGAGTCTCAGGTCAACAGGGATTCCCACAAAAGGCAGGTCAAGGTCAGGCGAGGCTACCAGAAGGAGGGGAAGGTGTGGGCGGAGGAGGGGCTTCATGCAGGAGGCAGGACACTTTCTGTGGCCAGTCGTCCACAGTGACCCTGGGTGGTGGTCCCCGGCCGCTCACACTGGTCTGCCCTTCAGGCCTCAAAGGAGATGTGCAACTTGTCAGCTGGGCCTTCGTGGGCACCTGGCCTGGCCAACCTACAGGCCTCTTGGCCCTCACTCCATCATCCCAGGGAACCCTGGAAGCATCCTTCCTCGGGAGACCCAGGAGAAGTTCGCAATTCTGCATGACCCAGGGATGCGTGAACCCGTGCCCCGGGGACCACCGTGTGCACTGGGGTGGAGAACGGGAGTTGGGATCTTGAGAGGCCCCCGTGGGTGGCTCACTCGCCACCTCCGAGCTAGGTGGCCCTGGGGAGTCATCTCATTTTGGAACTTTCGTCATCTTAAAATGGGGTAAAAATGAAAAATTATCAGCCGGGCTCGGTGGCTCAGCCTGTCATCCCGCCCCTTTGGGAGGCTGAGGTGAGTGGATTGCCTGAGCCCGCGGGTTCGAGACCCGCCTGGGCAGCGAGACCTCATCTCTACAATAAATCAAAAAATCAGCCGGGCGTGGTAGCACGTGCCTGTAATTCTGGCTGCTCGGAAGGCTGAGGCGGAAGGATCACTGGAGCCCAGCAGGTTGAGGCTGCGGTGGCCGGGAACAGCCACTGCACTCCAGTCTGGGCGACAGAGTGAGACTCCAACTCAAAAAAATAATAATAATAAAAAAATAAAATAAAATAAAAAATAATCTGTGGATTTCCGACTGTGCGGGGGCTGGTTCCCCTCAACCCAACACTGTTCAAAGGTCAGCTGTAAGTTGTACCTGATGAATCTTCCACATCTTGACTCATCTGCATGGTTTCCTGGGCCTCAACTTTGCTGCAGGACACACAGTCAATCCCCAGCGAATAAGCTCACCATCCACAGGGGCTGAGTTTCTCTTTACACAGAAATGAAAGTCAGACCACCTTACAGATGAGTGCAGGCGGGTCCAGAGGAGTTGGTTCTGCCCATGCAGGATTCGTGCGGTGGCTGTGGAGCGGCCAAAAAACCCTAGATGCCTCAGCGAGCTGTGGAGAATGTGTCCCTCCAGCTGTTCGTGTCCGGCTTGCAGTGACCCACAATACCTGCCGACAAAAGGAGGCGAAACCCGTGACCATCTTCAGACAGGGCCTCTCTGGCATTCGGAGCTGGAGCCACGGATGTTGGCTAGGAAGAGCCAGACAGCACACACTTGCGGCTTTGGGGGTCGTATCTCTGTCTCCCGACTATTCACGCCCCCCACTCAGCAGGAAAACTGCCACAGGCAACATGTAAGGAAGTGAGCACTGCTGTGTTCCAATAAAACTTTATTTACAAAAACAGGCGGTGGACCTGTTTGCCAGTTCCCAGTTTAGAACAGACACAATATGATGACTGTTTCGTGAGGCAGGGAACAGCACAGATTTTCATCTCCTTTCCAAAACAGGTGTTGGCTGGGCGTTCACCCCAGGTAAGGAACTGTTTTAGGAGTAGAGGATTCAGTGTAGACAAAAGATAAAACGCTTCCCTCCCTCCCTCCCTTTTGAAATGAAGAAAGAGGCACTGGAGGGAATGTTCTAGAGCCTATGAGGGGCTCGTCTGGGATGCCAGATCGGATCCCACACCTCGGTTCTTCCACGAAGCCATGCCATCTCTCAAAGCAGAATCAAGACCCTTGGTTTCCGCCCAGAGGCTGCATCCCACCTTGAAGTCAGGCTAAGCTGCAGGGGGCGTGGCTTGAGTTTCTTGGAAGCAAGAAAAGACCCAGTGGAAATCGCCAACCTCGGATCAATTCAAGAGAATCTGCTCTCTGGGGCAGCCCATCCTTGCCTGGGACCCAGACATCCAGAGGACACAAGGGCTTCCTGCCCTGCCCCCACCCTCAGCAGGCCCACAAACCGAGGTCTGGAGCAGGAGGGTGGAGCTGACCAGCCCAGCCCTCTGTTTCAAAGCCTGGTCTATGCAGGGCCCTGGGCCAGTGTCTCCCTGCCACCCTTTTTTTTATGGGTTTATGTGATTTGGACCCTGAAAGAAATAACTCTCTGCAAAAAGGAATTAAGACCGGGAGGGACCCAGAGTAGAAGAACAAACTTTTCATGAGTGTCCACTTGACACCAGGTGCTTGACTAACATCTGACCCACATGCAATGGGTAGGTACATGTCATTGCTTCTACTTCATAGACCAGGGATTGACAAACATGTCTTTTGTAAAAAGCCAGGTAGTAAATATTTTGGCCGGGCATGGTGACTCACACCTATAATCCTAGCACTTTGGGAGGCCAACATGGGAGCACCACTTGAGCCCAGGAGTTCAAGACTAGCCTGGGCAACATAGTGAGACATCTACCAAAAAAAAGAAATGAGCCAGTTGTGGTGGTACACACCTGTAGTCCCAGCTGCTCGGGTGGCAAAAAGAGCACCTGATCCCAGGAGGTCAAGGCCGTGGTGAACTGTGATCATGCCACCGCACTCCAGCCCGGGTGACAGAGTAAGACTCCAACTCAAAATATTAATAGAGACACATAGGTTTTCTGGGCCACGTTGCTGCAACTTCTCAACTGTGTCATCACAGAGTGGAGGCTCTGTGCACACAAACCATCTACAGCTTGTAGAGACAACACGTCAGTGAATGCGGGTGCCTGTGTGTCGATGAAACGTCACAGACACTACAGCTTGAATTTCCTATCATCTTCACATGATGAAATATTGTACTTCCTATGATCTTTTGCATTTAAAAATGTAAACATGCAAATGCTTACATTTGCATTTAACTTACACTTATATTTTTAAATGTTCAATATTCAGCCAGGCGTGGTGGCCTATGCCTGTAATCCCAGCACTTTGGGAGGTGGAGGTGAGAAGATTTCCTGAGCTCAGGGGTTTGAGCCAGCCTGGGCAACTTGGCGAGACCTTGTCTCTACAACAAATCAAAGCTTCTAGCCATCCTCCTGCCTCGGCCTCCCAAAGTGCAGGGATTACAGGCGTGTGCCACCACACCCTACTTTTAAAGGTCTTTAGTAGGTTTAGAGGCGAGATCCGTCTAGATGTTGTTTCCATCTTTCGCTTCCCTGTGGAAATCCTCCTGGCTTGTCTGCAAATGTGTGTAAGAGAAAAGAAGAGAGAGAAGCAAAAGCAGAATGATTCTCTTCTAATACCCACACACTCCGCCAATGCTGACCCTACCGTCCTTACACATAATTATGTGCTTCACTATCTGTACTCACTCGAGGTCTGAAAATTCCGGAAGCGCGGGGGCAATGCTGAATTCTTGCATTCCAGTCACAGATCGAACGTGTGTACGTCCACCCAAAATTCATGTGTTGAAATCCTAACCCCCAAAGTGATGGAATGAGGAGGTGGAGTCTTTGGGACGTGACTAGGTCATGAGGCTGGAACCTCATGACTGGGATTAGTACCCTGATAATGAGGTTCCCAGGGAGCCCCTTGGCCTTCCACCATGCAAAGACACATCAAGAAGGCAGCTATGTACGAACCAGGAAATGGGCCCTCGCCACACAGGGAGTCTGCAGCACCTTGACCTTGGACTTCCAAGTTTCCAGAGTTGAGAGCAACAGAGTCCGTGGGACTCTGAGAGAGCCTGAGAGAGCAAGTCTCTGATCAGAGTTGGCTGGACACACAGAAAGGACAAAGAGTTGTCCTGCACAGAGCTGCCCTCATTTCCATGGGTACGTTTCCCTCCCTCGAGCAAATCCCTAGACATGTCCCCTTGGCCCCAGTGATCTGTTTGCAGTTCTGGCCCTTTTCGTGTTCTGTGAGCCACTCTGAGGACCAGCTGGCATGGCATCGGCCTCCTGGGGCCAGGGCCTGGCCGTGCCTTCTCACCCACATGGAGTGCTTCCTGCGCGTCTTCTCTGGGCTCACCGCGGAGTGATGACCGCATTCTTTCCAGAACTGGCAAAACTGCCTCTCGCCTGCGGACTTATTCGAATGTCCTGGCAATACATAAAAGGACAAGCTTCTGTGAACAGCGACTCTTTGTCAGGCCGAGTCCTGAGCTTTTCAGGGCTGATAACTGGGGAATGCTCTCCCTGCAAACTGTAGAGGACACGTTCTTTTCAAGAGTACACATGAAACTTAGAATACATTGAGCTGTTCAGTGAGCCTCAGTGACTTTCCAAGGACTGAAGTCGTGCGTGGCACCTTCTCTCTAAGGACGATAATGGAAATAAACTGGAAATTAACAACAGCAGACGCATAGAAAATCCCTGGATATTTGGAAACGAGAAGCTTCATTCCACGCTTGGTCCAAGTCGGGCTTCGATCGTCCAGCTCCATCGTCCAGTCCTGCCCCAAGATCTTTCTCCACCATAGTTATGAACCCTCTACTGCTGTTAATGACAAAGGTCAACCCGCAGCTAAGGACACGGCCGAAATACCAAGCGTGTTACCCGCTGCTGGTTCTGCGCCGTGAGCTAGGATGCTGAGTTAACCTTGGCCCCTACTCTGAGCCCCTGGGCGCTCCCCAGATCCACATTTGGAAGGGAAGAGCTCCACCAGGCTCCCAAGCAGGGTCCCACCTGCCCTCTACTCCAAGGACCACCAACCTTGCTAAAGACACCATTCCTGCATTGGGTAGCCTTGACTTGGCGATGGGGCTTGTCCTGCTCACTCAGAATGTTCTCTGGCAAGTAACATCAAATGTGCTTTGTTTAGAGAATTTAGCTGTGATATCGGCAGGGGGAAAAAAATAGCACGTCAGGAACGCTTGCCATGTTAGAGGGTTTCCATGAGGACAGTAACATGGAAAACCAGCAAGAACCCCGACAAGCCAAGTCCTTCAAGGTCAGTGGCAAACACAGCCCTGGCCTCCTTTGGGTTGGAGGATAAAGCGGGATTTGAAGTTTACTTGAGTTTGCTTGACAGGTATGGTAGCTCATGCCTGTCAATCACAACACTCTGAGAGGAAGAGGTGAGAGGATTGCCTGAGTCCAGGGGTTCAAGACCAGCCTGGGCAACTTGGCGAGATCACATCTCTACAATAAATCAAAAAATGAACTGGGCATGGTGGTACATACTTGTGGTTCCAGCTACTTGGGAGGCTGAGGTGGAAGGATTGCCTGAGCCCACAGTGGCCGTGAGCGTGCCACTGCACTCAAACGTGGGTGACAAAGTGAGACTCCAACTCAAAAAAAAAAGAGCTTGCTTGAACTTTTCGAGGCTGATAACCTGACCCATGTTTTTTGACTCATTATATAAAGGGGCCATTGGGATGTTAACGATCGGCCACATGTGAGAACCAGAAAAACGTGTTGTGTTCAGACATATGGACTGTATGAACAACCACAGTTTGCTGAGACAAAGCTGGTTACAGCACCATTTTCCTACAGGTCAGGATAAAATCACCTAGACACAAGTGAGGAGAAAATTAAGGCCTTAATTAATATCCCTAAAGAGGCTGGAATACAACAAAAGGTCTTCAAAGATCGGTTCATGAAAGGCTTCCTCTAGGAGTCCAAGGGAATTTGTGCTAAGGGAAGGGAGTTAAGAAAGGTAAGATTACAACCCAACTTTGTCACATCCTAACTGTGGGGTCATAGGCAAGAGATTGCACCTGTTTCCTCATCTGTAAAATGGGGGCTGTAGTAAGAATCTATTCGGATGGTCATTGCAGAGATGAAATGAGATGACGTGTGGAGATACTTTGCACCTGCCAAGCACACAATAAAAAGTATTAGTATCAAGCACTATCAATATTAGAGTGCACTTACCCTGCATTCTGAGCAAGCACACTGCAGGGTGATAGGCCTCAGAAGTAGATAGGTTATTGTGTAGATTGGAAAATTAAAGCCTGGCATGGTGACTCGTGCCTGTAATCCCCGCACTTTGGAAGGCTGAGACGAGAAGATTGCCTTGAAACCACCAGTTCGAGACCAGCCTGGGCAACTTGGTGAGACCTATCTCTCTGATTAAAAAAAAATTATCCAAGTGTGATGGTGAGCACCTGTGTTCCCGGCTTCTTGGAAGGCTGAAGTAGAAAGATCACCTGAGCCCTGCAAGTCGAGACTGCGGTGGCCGTGAATGTGCCCCTGCACTCCAGCCTGGGGGACAGAATGAGTCCAACTCAAAAAAAAAAAAGAAGAAAATTAAAATCCAGGAAAGCTAACAAATGTGCCCAAGGACGCAGCTGTAAGTCATGGAAGTGGGATTCATTTTAACTCCAGAGCCTCAAGAAACTTCCAGTCCCACCAGAGTGACCAACAGATCTCTCAACAATTCCAGGAGGGCCAACCAAGCCGTCCCAGAGACAATTCGCTAGGGTCAAAGGTGGTCAGGAATCACCCTGTAGGAACAGAAAGTTAAGCTGTCCCATTTGAGCTGGTCCCTGAAGGATGTCTTGGTTTCCACCAGGAACAGGAGGAGGCGAGATGGGCCTTACTGGGGAAAGATCCATACTGGCAAAGGCAGGAGGCCATTACGAGGAATTCTCTGTTTAGGTCAGGCTGACTAGACAGCTGAGACATGGGGTCCTGGGACTGCCAGAGTCCCCCGTGAACACACATCTGTGTCTTTGCAGACATTCTGGTTGGCGCCGTGCCGCGGGGGGAGCACGAGCTCTGGTGTCTGACAAAACACGTCGGCGTCATCAAGCCCTGTGACGCTGGGGAAGACACTCAGCCTCTCTGGTCCCGAGAGGGCCTTTCACACGAGGGGCCGCGTAGTCGCACTGGTGGAGAGACTCAGAACCAGCCGGGCTCGGTGGCTCAGCCTGTCCTCCCGCGTCTTGGGAGGCTGAAGTGAGTGGATCGCCTGAGCCCGCGGGTTCGAGACCCGCCTGGGCAACTTGGCGAAACCTCATCTCTACAATACATAAAAAACAAATCAGCCGGGCGTGGTAGCGCGCGCCTGTCATTCCGGCTACTGGGAGGGCTGAGGCGGAAGGATCGCCGGAGCCCAGCAGGTCGAGGCTGCGGTGGCCGGGAGCGGCCACTGAGCGCCAGTCTGGGCGACAGAGTGAGACTCCAACTCAAAACAAAAAAAGGACTCAGAACCAAGCCCGCTGGGATTCTGATGCTTCTGTTTCTGCGCTACTAGACATGGCCTGGGGCTCCTCTACGGTCCTCCTGCCCGACAGCTGGCTTTCCCAAAGACCCAATAGTTCACATCCCACGGAAGGCAAGCCTCAAGAACCAAGAAGAAGTGGGATTGGACTAGTACTCCCACAGGAAGCCTCCTTCACCCGAACAAGCTCTGGTCCAGGAGCGTGTTCATAAGTCCAATTTGTTCATAAGCCCAACTGTCAGCCTAGGTATCCAACTCACACTATCGACTATATAGTACCAGTTACATCCCTGCTGCTTTGATGCTTGCTTCCAGACACCCTGGGCTTGAAATAAAGACACTGCACTACTGGGCACCAGAAAAGCCATCCCCAAAATGGGGTCTTTCCACCACTCACACTAGGCTTCCCATCTCTGGAGGTTTAAAAACAAAAGGGCCTTGTTCCCTGATGTGCTTCCCATTGAAAGGTGGGGTCCACGTCTTTTCCCCCCAGGCAGGCTTATGCCTGCCTGTATCACACAGCTGCTGCCTGGTGTTCTTGACATGTGCATTTTGGGGACAGCATGGAGGCTGCCATGCTGAGGAGGTACCGGTAAGTGCTCTGGTCTGTAGCTCCAGCCAGCCGCCAATGTCAACCGACAGTCACCCAGTGGTCCTCTTGGAGGTTTAAGCCCTTTGCTCTTTTATTTATTTATTATTTTTGAGTCGGAGTCTCACTCTGTCGCCCAGACTGGAGTGCAGTGGCCGCTCCCGGCCACCGCAGCCTCGACCTGCTGGGCTCCGGCAATCCTTCCGCCTCAGCCTTCCAAGTAGCTGGAACTACAGGCGCGCATTACCATGCCCGGCTGATTTTTTGATTTATTGTAGAGATGAGGTCTCGCCAAGTTGCCCAGGCGGGTCTCGAACCCGCGGGCTCGGGCAATCCACTCACCTCAACCTCTCAAGGCGCGGGATTACAGGCTGAGCCACCGAGCCCGGCTGCCCTTTGTTCTTTTAAATGACCACAGCCCGGCTGACATCGGACCACAGGGACATCAGGCTGATACCAGCAAGACCCAGGACAACCAGGTCCACCCCAAATTCTTGACCAAAACATCTCGAGCAACAGAAAATGATTGTTGTCTTACAATGCTAAGTTGTGCGGTAATATCTAATTAGCAGTAAGAACATGAAGCCCACCCTAACTCTTCCTTCTACATAGAAGGCGGTCTTGGGCATAGAATTTTTTTATTTTGAGTTGTAGTCTCACTCTGTCTGTCGCCCGGGCTGGAGTGTAGTGGCACTCTTGTAGCTCACTGTAACCTCAACCTCCTGGGTTCAGGCAACCCTTCTGCCTCAGCCTCCCAAGCAGCTGGGACTACAGAAGCATGCCACTATGCCTGTCTAATTTTTCTTTTTTTTGCGGAGTTGAAGTCTCACTCTGTTGCCCAGGATGGTCTCAGTCTCCTAGGCTCAAGTGATCCTCCCACTTCGGCCTCCCAAAGTGCTGGGATGACAGGTGTGAGCCACCGTGTCTGGCCAAGAAGATCTTTTTAAAAACAAACGCAAGAGGGTTCACGTGGTCACAGGTAGTGTCTTCTTCAATGTATCCACTCTGGGGCCTCAAACACTGGTCCAGCATTGCTCCCGTTGCTCAAAACCTATCTGGAACTTTCCAGACAACAGTTTCAAAGCCAGCTTAGCAGTCTCTCAAGGAATATCAGGCTTAGAACTGTGTCAGACACCCCCCATTCTCAGCCCAAATGGCCTCATTTGTCTAGCAGAGATGTCCAAGTGAACGGAGAGACAGCGACAGGAGCTCTAGGTAACTCTTCCAAGAATTTTTCTTATTCAAGAAAGCGGGAAGGGATTACAGACGTGGGATCGTAGCAAAATTGCCGCTGTGAGTATAAAGATGTTTAAACATTAACGGGACAAAAATACACGAAATGCACTTGGAAACAGCATTCCCTCTTCCCTTGTTCTTCTCACTTTCCTTCCAATAAATGGGTGAGTAGAACGATGCCTCTTTCTTCACTGGGCTTATATTCTGGTGGAGGATGCCGAAAACAACCACATCGGCGAAGGTGTCCACAGGTCATCGGTGGGAGATGACAGAATGCCGGAGCAGGGGGACCTGTCTTAGGGGGGTGGTCAGGGAACACCTCTCTGGGGGTTGACATCCGAGCAGATCCCTGAAGGAAGTGAGGTAATGAACCAGGCAGGCACGCGAGGCAACGAGTGCTCCAGAATGTTACATGCCAAGCCCCCGAGGCCAGACCCTGCTTGGGAAGGTCAGGCCTACAGCAAGGAGGTCAGGGTGGGGAGGAGGGTGAATGAGAAAGAAAGTGGCAGGAAGGGTGGGGATCCACCCAGAGCAGGTCTCATGGGACAGAGCAGGAGCTTTGGGTTTTAATCTGGGACGAGACCCATGGGAGGGTTTTGAGGATTGAATCCTACAATCTGCTTTACAGTATTAAAGGACCGATCCCTCAAGGCTGGGTACGGTGGCTCACATGGGTCATTCCTGCACTTTGGGACGCCGAGGCGAGAGGACTGCCTGAGCCCAGGCATTTGAGACCAGCCTGGACAACTTGGCTAAACCTTATCTCCGCAATAAAAACTTAAAAGTCAGCCAGGCTTGGCAGTGTACACCTGTAGTCACAGCTACTCGGGAGGCTGAGGCGGAAGGGGAGGCTGAGGCGGAAGGACTGCCTGAGCCCAGAAGGTTGAGGCTACAGTGGCTGTGAGCATGCCGCTGTACTCCAACCTGGGAGACAGAGTGAGACTTCAACTCAAAAAATATAAATAGGTCCATAAATGAACAACCCCTTTGGCTGCCGACAGAGGACACGGGGATGGAGTAGAAACAGCAGGACAGGTCCAGAGGTGCCTGCGATGATCCAGGCTGGAGGTGGCGGCCACTTTGTCTGAACTGTCCTTGGTGGCGAGGCTAAGAGGGGAAGGAAGGACATCTGGGATGAAGGGAGACGTTACAGATACGGACAGGGCGTACCTCAACAGAAGGCTTCGTCGTTGCCCAAATTCAAATGGGACCTCCACCAAGGGAGACAGCATGTGTGGCAGAAAGTGAGGGAGACCCAGTTCCCACCAGCTCCCTCCCACCCCAGCCAGGATCTGGGCCCACACTGCAGAGAGAGGGTAGGGAGGCAAGCATCACCCCAGCCCGTCCCCGCTCCTGGCCAGACAGACGTGGGGAGATTCCGGAGAACACGCCGCTCGCGGGAAAGACCCGTTCAAAACCGGGTCCACGAGTCAGTCTAGAGTTCTCCGGGGGGACTGTCAGGAGAGACCCAAGCTCATTTGCCTGGGCAAGTTGGGGTATTTGGGTCATCCCCTTGGTGACACGACTTGATGGTCACGGCCCTTCCTCCTTTGCAAGTCAGCGCTCTCTAAAGACGCTTTTCTGTCAAAAAGAAACCAACAGTGGGGCTGCTTTGAGACAGCTTTTAGGGGGCTTTTCATGCTCCGTGAGGCTCAGTGGTGAAAGGGTCAACGTTCTGGTGAAATACCGTAAGCGGCCCAATGATGGAATGAGATGCAAAGCCAAGCCTATAATAGTGACTGCTCTTCCTTTACCTTTATTTTGACAAGCACATCTGCAGCCACGCCCTATGTGTCAGTCGATGTTCTGATCACTTGATAAAGCGTTTTGTCATTTCCTGATCCTAACAGTCCTGCGAGCTCAGTACGACCAAGATCCTTCATGCAACAGTCCATCCAGGTCGACTGATTGTGGCACAGATGAAGACAGTGAGTGCCCGAGACGCTAAGTGATTTGCCCAAAGTCACACAGCAGAGCCAAGATCAGAACCCGGGTTCTGGTGTTAGGGTTGGGCTCTTCATGCTAGGCTGACCGGCGCTCAGCAGTGTTGGAAATCTGTCTATTAGAAATCGATCATACACAGTGATTTATCACAGAAACAAAGAACTGAGTTCCATAGGTTCTCACTCATAAGCTGATCTTGAACAATTATAACACTATAAGAAAGCGATTGGCGGTAGTGGAAAACTGTCGGGGGCGGGGACTGACAGTTAAGGGAAACTTCTAGGGGAGGGAGGGGCACACCTCTTCAACAAGGGTACCTGCATGATCAGTGTTTATATACCTGACCCTGAATTGTACCCCACATCTTTATGATAAGTAAATAAATTTTTTTTTAAAAAAAATAAATGATTTCCAATTACCGATGGGGTACAATGTTCACTATCTGGGGAGTGGGCCACTGGAGACCCAATCCCCAGCACAAAAAATCATGTCCATGGGGTGCACAGGCATGTGTCCCCCGTGAATCTAAAGTAAAAGTGGAAGAAAGTCATATGTAAATCCAAAACCATAAAAATGTCCATCCCTCCCCTGGAACCCTAGGCAACCAGTGATCTCCTATTACCACGTGAGTTTTGTCTTTTCCAGAAATGCCACATACTGGAATCATAATACGCAGCCCTCCAGATTGGCTTCCTTCACTTAGCAATATGCATTTACAGTTCATCGGAGTCTTTTTGGTGGCTACATAGTTCATTTCTTCTTGTTGCTGAATGATATTTCATGGGGTGAAGGTATCACAGATTGTTTATGAATTCACCTATAAAAGGACTTTTTGGTTCACTTTAGTTTTTGCCAACTATGCATAAAGATGTAAAAACGAAAAAAGGAATGATTTCAGCTGCAAATAAGAGACACTCCAATTTAGAGCAACTTAGACGATGGGTTTTGTTTCACATAAGAAGCCAGGAGTCAGTCCTCCATCTCGAGCTGATGAAGCAGCTCAACTCTGCTTCCAAAAATCCAGACTTTTCCTCTCTTCTGCACCACCATCTTAGTCTGTTGGCTTGTCACCTCATGCTCACAAGATGGTTGCTGCACCTCCAGCTATCACAACCAAGATCCAGGCAGGGAGGAAGGGAATGGGTCAAGAACTTCCTTTGTGAAGGACTTTGTCTTTTTATTTGGAAAGAGACTCCTTCACCAGCAAACTTGCCCTAGCAAGACTGAATAGCTTGCCTGCTATTAACATACTGAGTTTAAACCCATCACAATTCATCTCATAAGGCTGAGACAGGGGCCTGGCTTCCCCGAGATCTGGGGACCTCCTCCCTACCGTTTGAACAGGTCAAAGTTCTGTACGGTAGAAGGCGATGCCTTCTGAGGTCACAGCAGAGACCATTTGCCATGTGTAGGCGTTATTATCCCCGCAATGGGAGCATTGCAGGTAGGAGCCAAAGAGTCCAATCGCATACCTGACAGCATGGTGGCTCCAGAATGCTGGCCCAGGTCTTTCCAACTTTGCATCTCATGAGCCTAATGATGGTGTAGTACATTCCTAAGTGGTGTCAAAGACGGGTGGACACACGTCTGGTTCCACCGCAGAGAGGCGCAGCCTGAGGCACGTTACAAGCGACTTGTCTCCAGAGTGTGGCTAGTGATGGAACCCAACCCCAGAGTAACTGAGAGCAGAGAACGAAATGATGTATGTAAAGAGCCTGACCAAGCCGGGCTCGGTGGCTCAGCCTGTCATCCCGCGCCTTTGGGAGGCTGAGGTGAGTGGATGGCCTGAGCCCGCGGGTTCGAGACCCTCCTGGGCAGGCGAGACCTCATCTCTACAATAAATTTTAAAAATAGCCGGGCGTGGCAGTGCGCTCCTGTAGTTCCGGCTACTTGGAAGGCTGAGGTGGCAGGATCGCCGGAGCCCAGCAGGTTGAGGCTGCGGTGGCCGGGAGCGGCCACTGCCCTCTAGTCTGGGAGACAGGCTGAGACTCCAACTCAAAAAAAATAAAAAAATAAAAATAAATAAATAAAGAGCCTGACCGTACTAAGTGATCAATAATTCTTGGCTACTGTTCTTGTTGTCACTGTTTTGATGCGGTGAGACTTTGCAGCCACAATGGTCTCATTCTCAGATGAGAGCACCATGTTGGCATCTTTAGGTGACCAGAAATCATACTGGCCAGTGCACAGGCTTAAATGTGAAGACAGCAAAGTGGGGACCAAAGAGAAGCCTAGACTTTATCTGTACGATGACCATTTGTATATCTAATCCTGAGTTGTACTCCACATCTTTAAAATAAAAAAAATTTAAAAAAGAAAGAAAAGAAAGTGAAGACAGAGGGCTCCATATAACACCAACAAAGAATTCTAGAGTCCCATGGCTTGTCTGGCTTGAATTTATTGGCCCAAGGACCAATGGCTCAAAATCCAGATTCTCAGATCTATAAAACCCAACAGGCGACTTTTGACCTGGGTTCTGCTATTAATACAAATGTTGTTTGGCCAGAAGCATCTCACTTCTCCTTTCTGGACCTCTGGGTTTTCATATGCACGGTGAAGTGGTTTTTCCTTCAACAGTACTCCATATGGAATAGGCATTTACTGAGCACCTACTGCTTTCACGATGCCGTGGAAGCCTTGGAGCGATAGGGATGGCAGAGGCAGATGTCACACTTGGCAGGCTCAGAAGCTCAGGGATCCTCAAAGTTCCCCTCGGCAATAATATTGGATGACATTAGCCAGAAGGGAAGGCTAACAATTTCCAACCCAGAAGTTCATTTTGAGGCTAAAAATCACGGAATGTGAGAAAACACAAAGTTTGAGCCATTGCTCACAAAGCTAGCCACAGTCTTGCCATGTGATCCCACAACTGCACTCCTGGGTGTCTACCCAAATGAGGTGAAAACTTCCATCCCCACGGAAGTTGTCATAGAAACGTCTGCGGCCACCTCGTTCATTGTGGGAACAACAGCTGAGCGCCACGAAGATGCCCAAGACGTCTTTCAACAAGTGCATGGGTCGGTCAACAATGGTCTATCAAAACCCCTGCAAGTGATTTTGTGAATATCAGCAAACTGATTCTAAAGTTTACAGGGGAGGCACGAGACCCAGAACAGCCAGCACGCCCCTGACAGAGGACAAAGGCGGAGGACAAAGGCGGAGGACTCACACTCACCAATTTCAACACTTGATATGCAGCTTCGGGAACCAAGACAGAGTGGTGTGGGAATAAGAATCAACAAGGAACCTGGATGCAGACCCAAGGAAGTAGAGTCCATTGGTTTTTGACAAAGCATCAAAGGCATTACGGTGGAGCAAAGATCATCTTTTCAACAAATGGTGCTGGAACAACTGGACATCTACATTCAAAAAAAATACATAAAAATTAATCTCAAGCCAGGTGTATTGGCTCAAACCTGTAATCTTAGCACTTTGGGAGGCGGAAGCAAGAGGATGGTCTGAGCCCAGGGATTTGAGACCAGCCTTGGCAACATAGCAAGACCTCATCTCTGCAATAAATAGAAAAATTAGCTGGGCGTGATGGCACGTGCCCGTAATCCCAGCTACTTGGGAGGCTGAGGTGGAAAGATGGCTTGATCCCAGGAGGTTGAGACTGCGGTAAGCCGTGAACATGCTATGCACTCCACCCTGGGTCACATAGTGAGACTCCAACTCAAAAAGAAAAAAAAAGAATCTAGACAGATCTGAAACCCTTCACAAAAATTATCTCAAGATGGATCATAGGCCTAAAAGCAAAATGCAAAACAATAAGGGCGAAAACTCTAGACAACCTTGGATATAAAAATAACTTTTTAGCTATAACCCCAAAGACATGATTCATGGAATAACTAATTGATAAGGGGGGTGGATGGGGCAGGAGTTAAAAAAACACCCACTGGGCACCATGCTTACCATCTGGGTGATGGCTCAGTAGAAGCCAAAACCTCACCGTCACACAATAAATCTGTATAACAGACATGCACATGTGCCCCTTGCATCTAAAAGAAAATTTAAAAGAACGAATCGATAAGCTGGACCTTGTTAAAATTAGAAACTTCTGATCTGCAAAGACACTGTCAAGAGAATGAAATGACCAGTCATAGACTGAAAGACAATACGTGCAAAAGACATGTCAGTCCTGAAACTGACATGTCTGAAATTTCAAGACAGAGAAAACGAAAACCCAATCAATAAATTGACAAAAGACCTGAACAGACACGTCACCAAGGAAGATCTACCGACGGCCAATAAAATAAACATATGAAAAGACACTCCACATCTTATGCCATCAGGAAAATGCAAATTAAAACACTGAGATACACCACACAGTTATTAAAATGTCCAATGTGCGAAACATGAATGCTAAGTGCCAGCCAGGATTCAGCACAACAGGAACTCTCGGTCATTGTTGCTAGGAAGGCAAAATGATGGAACCACTTTGGAAGCTAGTCTGGCAGTTTCTTACAAAATGAAACATACTTTCACCGTGAGATTTAGCAACTGCACTCCTTGGTATTTACCCAAATGAGTTTAAAACATCTATTCCCACAAAAAAAAAGACCCTGCACACCAATGTTTACAGCCGCTGTGTACATTATGCCCAAAAGTTGGAAGCAACCAAGATGCCCTTCGGGACGTGACTGGGTGAATGAACTCTGGTACATCCGGACAGGGGAATCCTACTCACCATAAAGAAGACACGAGCCACTGAGCCACAAACAGTCATGGAGGGACCTTCAGTGCACGGCCCTGAGAGGAAGAGCCCGTCTGAAAAGGCTGCACACTGTCTGATTCCAACTCTGTGACATTCTGGAAAAGGCCTGACTGTGAGACAGGAAAGGACCAGCGGTCGGCAGGGGCCAGGGGTAGGGAGGAAGGAATGAACGGGTAAACCACAGGGGACACTTAGGACAGGGACCCTGCTCTGTATGACACCATCATGGGTACAATGCCATGCACTTATCACTGCCCACAGATCGTGCGACTCCAGGAATGAAACCTCATGTAACAATGGACATGTTCTTGTAACATGTCGGCACTGGTTCATAACTCGGAACAGATGCACCACATTCATGCAAGATGGTAATGCGGGTTATTGGGGAAGAGGAGACAGCGTGTAGGAGCTCGGAACTTTAGAATCAATTTTTTTTGTAAACCTACAACTGCTCAAAACAAGTCTATTAACTTATACTTAAGTGTATATATATATATACACACACAAACACAAATATCTATATACATATACAAATGTATATCTACATGTACAATATTTGTATACATAGAGATATACATTTGTATACACAGATATACATTTGTATATGTGCATAGATATACATTTGCATAGGTTCATATACATTTGCATAGGCGTATAGATATACTTTTGCATATGTATATAGAGATATACACACACACACATATATACATACATATACATACATATGTGACTTGGTAACATTCGTACCCTTTCATCAAAGGATTGTACTTTTGAGACTCTCTTGAGACACAGGACATCGTAGAAGGAAAACTTTATAGGAAGCAGCCTGCAGGTCATCCCTGACCAAGCACAGAGACAAAGTCACATTTTGAAGTGGAATCTGGGAGGTTATAGAATAGCAGGGTCAATGCATGTGGAAGAGTACACATGGAAAAAAACTGCAAAGTATCTTATGATAACAACCAATTTTAAAAACTGTATAAACTGACACAAATGTGTTATAGCACATTGATAATGATCATTGATACTGTGCCACCAAGGGTCATGAGATTATGAGCGCCTTTTAAATTCATGTTTCCAATTTCTTATATTTGATATATCCTAAAAATATACATAAGGTCTCAAATATATGTATATATGCACACACATATAGATATATCTCTATATAAAAGATCTATAGGCCGGGTGCGGTGCCTTATGCCTGTAATCTCAGCATTTAGGGTGGCTCAGGAGGGAGGATTATTTGAACCCAGGAGTCTGAGATCAGCCTGGACAACATAGCAAGACCTTGATTCTACAAAAAAATCAAAAAATTAGCTAGGTGTGGTGGCGCGCACCTGCAGTTCCAGCTACTCGGGACGCTGAGGAGGAAGGATTGCCTGAGCCAGGAGGTCAAGGCCGCGGTAAGCCGTGATGCTGCCACTGCACTCTAGCCTAGGTGACAGAGTGATATCCTGAATTTTTTTAAAAAGCAAAATAATAAACTAAAAATTCTGAGAACCCTATAGTTAGGAGAGAAAAGAGAAACGGGCATCCAGGACAGGCGACCAATAACACAGCCCCTCTCCACCACCACCTCCCAGGCGTTCACCACACAGAGGCCACTGTTCTCGGTGCTTCTTCAGGCTCTGACTCACTTGGGGTAGCCCGCTCTGTGTCCCAGAGCGAGATGGCACGGGGCTGCTTCCACGCAGCCGAAGCCGTCACCCTCTGAAGCTCTGGCTTACCCAAAACACACTTACTGGGAATGCGGTCGAGATGCTTCACGCACACGAAGATCAACGGGAAATGGGAACTCAGAGAACAGGGGGTGCTTAGGACTGAGCTCGCGCACCTCCACATCCAGGCACCCGCCACCTGGCAAGCATTTAGTTCCTGACTCACTGCAGAAGGGTGGGCCCTGCGGGTGCTCACGGGAATAAAATGCAACACCCGTCCTTCAGAAACCCCCAGGGTCCCTCAGAACCTTCCCTCTCCCAGGCTGGAGCATTCCTGAGGGTGGAAAGACCCCGAGCTGAGTCAGGGGCTGGGACCCAGGCATATGCCAGAGCCCTGCCAGAGACACTGGGCGTGTGGTCACCCCTAGTCCACCTCCACAGAGCAGCTCTTGGAGGCCAGGAACCATCCCCACAGACCCTCTCTGCCCACTCAAGTCCACAGAAGCTGACTGGCTTTTGGAGTCAGGACATTTATTTCTGACCCTATGGTCCTCCCCTACAACACCCAGCATTTCAGATCAAGCATCTGTGAATTGTAGGTCGGGGTGACTCATTTTCTTAAAGTTTCCAGGTTGCGAACACAAACGGTATTGGTGACTTGGAGGTCGATCGAATGCAGGGAGAGACAGGGCGACTTGCTCTGTGTGTGTCTGCCACAGTGCAAACCAGACCTGCAAACCTTTTATTCAAGCGAGGAAGGCGGCTGCTGAAAAATGTGCAGTGAGCAGAGAGCATTGACATGGGCAAACTCCCATGGAGAGAGAGAGAGCTAATTTACCATGCACACCTTGCTAATGATACTTTCCATACGTGGCCCTACCTTTTTATTTCTGTTAATGTGAAACATACCCAGGGTGGGCTTTTGGAAGCTCAGTTATAGTTTCAGAGTCTATCAAATTATGGTTTTTCCTTATTAAAAAAGGGATAGCTAGGTGGAGTGGCATGTGCCTGCAGTCCCAGCTACTCAGAGGCTGAGGCAGGAGTATCACTCGAGGCCAGGAGTTCGAGGCTTCAGTGAGCCCTGATCACACCTGTTAACAGCCACTGCACTCTAGCCTGGCAACAGAGTGAGACCCCATCTCTTAAAAGGGGGGGGGGTGCTGTAGCTCACACCTGTAATTCCTGCACTTTGGGAGGTCAAGGTGGGAGGATCACATGAGCTCAGGAGTTCGAGACCAGCCCGGCCAACATAGCAAGACCCTGTCTCTACAAAAAAATCGAGAAATGAACCGAGCAAGGTAGTGCAGGCCTTGAGTCCTAATCAGGAGGCTGAGGTGGGAGGATCACCTGAGCCCAGGAGGTCGAGGCTTGGTGAGCCGTGGTTATGGCACTGTGCTCCAGTCTGGGTGACAGAGTGAGACTCTGACTCAAAAAAAATTGGGGGGAAACAAAGGAGAAGACTTGGGCTGAGCACTTTCTGCAGAGCTCCGTTTCTTCTCCTGAAGCCTCAGCAGGGCGGGACGCAGAGGCTGGGAGAGGCTCTTCCACCAGTCCCAGGAGCTCAGCAGCTAACAGGCCCCACGGCGCCGGGCTCCTTCCATCTATTCCTGCACACCTGAGGCGCTCTTAACCCCAGGGGTGATCAGGAACAGAGGCTCACAGTGGGGGCACAGGCAACATGAGGGAACCGGGAAAGCGAACCCCCAGAAGTGGCAGAGCTACAGCACCCACACAGTTCACACCTGGTCACACTGACCTTTTGCAGACAGAAACATGCCGTGTCGCCCAGGTTAGTGTGAAACACCAAGGCAGGGGCCGGAGCTCTCGCCCCCGTGGGAAAGCCTGACGGGGACCCTCAGGGGAACCCACCGGCATGTGAATCAGATCCTGTGACCCCTGTGGTATCGAGCCTCGAAGAGGGAGGATTACCCTGTGCCCTGATCTGCCTCCCGGCCCCAGGAGAGCCCTCTCTGGGCCCCTCTGAGGACCCTCTGAAGGGCTTGGTGTGTCACTGGAGGCTGGGGAAGTTGCACGACTCTCCTGGGAAACAAGGACTCCTCGTGGGCTTAGGGCTAGGCTACCCCATCAATTAGGGACATGACCCATCTGCGGGTGATGAGGTTCAAAAAAGCCTGAAACCTTCACAAGTGGGCATGGCTTTCAACCGTGTACCTATTTGAGCGGATACCTGGTGAATCTGGAATCATGATGCTATCCATTGATTCTGGATACCTGGTGACAGCTGGAAGTCCAGAGAAGGTCAGTGACTTATCTAAGAACACACAGCCTGCATTAGACAAACCTGCAGGTAGAGCTCAGGGGTCTGTGATCTCTTTCTCCATCATCTCACTGCCTTGCTTAGAACAAGAAGGCCAAACTTCTTGTTGGGTTGGTGGGTGACGCTGGGTCCAGCAGAAGGAAAAAATACGTATTTTAATTGGATGCCAAAATAACAGGAAACAGGAGCAAAACCCAAAGACCAGCCACGGGCTGCCTGTGACATCTCCTTGGCTCAGGCTCTGGGTGACAGCTGTGTCAGGAATTGCTTCTTCCCACCCAACGCAGAGTGAAGGGTGCGCTCACAGGACAGCCTTCCTGTCACCCCTGGCACTGCAGAAGACCTGTTGTCCCACGCCTGAGAGCTTGAAGGGCTTTTGAGTCCATTGGCAGATGAAAAAAATAAGGCCCAGAAAGAAGCAGTGACCTGCCGGAGGAAGCCCTGCTGGACCCAGCGTCACCCACCATCCACCTCCCTGGACTGTGGGTACGAGTGAACTCTGTCCCTTCCAGCAACCCAGAGAGTTGACATAACAGCCTGCTGGTGTGCAGCAATCTCTGAGGCAAGGGGCTGATTTGGAGAAAATCAGTGTTAACTAGCTAAGAAAAGAGAGCCGGGGGTGTGGTTGGTCTGTCAACTGCCCATGAGAAAGATCTGGTAGCAGATGGGAAAGCAGATCAAGAATGCATGCTTGGGTCCATAAAAGGTGGTATAGGGTACCCCCCAAAAAACTCTGAATTATTTTTTGGAGGGTGGGCCCCTAGTGATACAGGCTTCCCCCGCTCGGTAAATGTTCTAGGAACCCATTGGCATCTGTGGACCAACTAGTGTCATTGTGAGAGGCTGCATTTCCCTTCAGTGAATGTTTTTTTTTTTTTTGGAGATTCTTTCAACGTGTTTGTCCATTTCATGATGGGTAATTGATGAGCGCACCCGCCCACACTGCAGCTGAGTGTTCAACAGTTTGGGACCCAAAACAGCATGATTTCCGTGCCCAACCTCCCTGTTCACCCTCTCTCACCCCCACTGACTGCTTTTTGTTTCCCCAGATGAAAAAATTCCTCAAAGGGAAATGTTTTGCCAATGTGGAAGGGGTGAAACACAAAACAGCATCAACATGGATGCGTTCCAAAACTATTCTCAGCAGTGGAAAAAGCATCTCGATAAATGCACTGCATCAGAGTATTTTGAAGGTGACTGAAGAACACGTAAGAATAAACACACGACTTCCTGTAAGTAAATTCCAGGTTTTGGAGGTCCTCTTTGTATGTCCACCCCGTGTCATAAAACGGTAGCTGCTGAAAAGACCCAGTTGGTTGTGATGGATAATGCTCCTTGGTGCGTGGCTGAGTGAGACGAGATCAACTGAAGGATCCTTTGTCACAGGTGCACAAAACAGTGCTGTGCGTGCGCGTGCGTGTGTGGGTGTGTGCACATGCGCGCACGTGCGTGCACAACAAGGTGATCTAAATGCTCACAGATGCAGCCTGAGCACAGCCAATGAGGACACAGGCATGGAGGAAGGTGACAGCCAAGGTCTGAGGCCGGATTTGGAAAGTTTATTATTTTCCCAGAATAAAAGCAAGCATTTAATATTCACAGACTCCATGGTGTTTTGTTTTTTTGTTTTTTAATAAGAGAGAAAACAGAAACCGATTATTTGTTTTGCTTTGTGTTTCAGAGACGGGGTCTCACTGTGTTACTCAAACTGGTCTAGAACTCCTAGCTGCAAGCATCTCCCTGCCTCAGCCTCCCGAGTAGCTGGAACTACAGGCATGTGCCACTATGCCAGCCAGAAATAGGACTTTAACGATTGTCTATCTATTCATTCACTATCTGAGCAGCTCTTATGCACCAGGCCCGAAACGAGGTACGACACCCAGGCCCTGCCCACAAGCCTCTGTTCTGCTACAGGGAGGAGGCGTCCCTCTTGGTGAGGATCGTGACCTAGGTCCACGTGCTCTGGGAAAAGAACAGAGTAGAAAAATAAAGGGAGAGCCACGCATCATGGGAGATCCAGAGATCCCGGCCAACTCGGCCACAGCCTGCCATCTCGAGACAGAGGGACTCTGGCCACAGTTGGCAGATGGACAAACCTTGTGCAGTTTTAAGGAAACGGCCTAGTCTTTGGCTTCCGTGAGAGTTCACCCATGACTATAACAGCGCCACGGACAGTTTGCAGTTTACAGACAGCCCCACCGGCAGACAGAGACGGTTTTGTTGCTTTTTAAAGGCCCTGACGCGCTGGCTGTTTTCATCAGTACATATGGCTGCTCCACTGGGCGAGAAATGGTCTCTGCCAAATTGCTGTTTGGACTCGGGTTTCTAAAAATAACTCGCAGGCGGCCTGCCACGGGAGAGGGTCGTGCACAGCACCTGGAGGGAATTCTAGTCTGATTGGAATTACCTGAGAGCTGAAACTTAGTGCAAAGATGTCCTTTAGCAACTGCTGTGTAAATTAGCCACCCTCATGGAATCCTTCCAGAGTCATGGCAATTCAACAAGTGCATTTAATTGAAAAGAAAATTTCCAGACACACCCCTACCAAGGAGGCAGCTCAGCAGTGGCCACTTAGCTGGTGAAATGTGCCGTGAGGGGAGGGGGGGACGTGGTGGGAAGGGGAGGGAGCATGTGCTGTCCCGGATGGGGGTAGTGTGGCAGCTCTGGGCTCCTTTGTCCAGTTCCGAGTGGCTTTAGACTCCTGGGAAAGGGACTCGCTTCTCTCTGTGTCAGTGTCACCGCTGGGTTGTCTCCTGAGTCATGGGCACCCTGGCCTCCTGGAAAGAAGAAGCCAGGTTGAGCCCAACAGGTAAGGAGGAGAGAGACTGACACTTGCTTCCCACGGGATCTTCACCAGCCTGGGGACACGCCCCACTCCGGGTGGGCTGCATTCACCCACGCACTTAGAGTGGCCACATCACCAGCAACTGCCTGGAGTGCGTGGGCTTTCATCTTTGCGACTTGGTGTTATTTAACATCTCTGAGGAGTGGTTTTCTCCTCTTAAAAGAGAAAAAAAAGATTGTTATTCCCACATTTCCCAGGATGGTCGGGAAGGGGAACGGTATGCACGATCAACCCGGAGCTCTAGATGTGTCCGGGACCCCGGGTGGTGAGAGGAGGGCCGGGACGGGGAGGGAGGCCAGACCCTCCCCTGCCAGGATGGGTCAGGTGTGGACCAGGATGGGCCAGCAGGGCCAGTGTCGCTGAGGAGCCCAGCATTCGTGCAGAGACTCCACCCCTCACAGAGAAGCTGACTGGAAGCTGCGTTTACAGGAGTTCCTGGAGAGGTGTCAGTAGCCCTGATCTGGGTCTTGCTGGCTTGGGCCATCCATTAGGTGTGTGAATCTCAGGTGACCCGTGTCAAGAGAAAGTGAGAAGGAAGGAAGGAGGGAGGAAGGGAAGAGAAAGGGAGTAAGAGAAGAAGGAAGGGAAGAGAGGAAGGAAGGAAGGGAAGGAGGAAGAGGGACATTTAAATGTAATAAAATTAAACGACAGTTGAGGCTGGGCAGAGTGGCTCACACCTATAATCTCAGCACTTTGGGAGGCTGAGGCAGGGGGATTGCTTGAGCCCAGGGGTTCAAGACCAACCTGGGCAACATAGCAAGACCTTGTCTCAACAATAAATACAAAAACTAGCTAAGGATGGCGGCACATGCCTGTAGTCCCAGCTACTCAGGAGGTTGAGGCAGGAGGATTGCCTAAGCCCAGGAAGCCGAGGATGGCAAAGAGTAAGTGCTCAATAAATTGTAACTATTAGGTGTGTCATTTAAAAATGAGTTTCTGGACAGGCATGCTGAGTCACGCCTGTAATCCTGGCACTTTGGGAGGCCGAGACTGAAAGATTGCTTGAGGCCAGGAGTCCGAGACCAGTCTGGACAACACAGTGAGCTCCCATTGTTATTTTTTAAAGAAAAAAAGAAGAAGAGGGAGAAAAAAGAAAGAATTTCTTTGGTCAGCCAGAAACACAAGTATTACAATGACACCTATGTGGCTGATGAGACAGGGACAGGCTGCTTGCAGAAGACTGTCTGTCCCCATCTGTATCTAGCAGGCACTCTACCTGGAATCATGGCACAGAGCAAGAAGTTGCTCTTTGAACCATTTTGCACAGAAACTTCAGCTCACGTGGCTGGGGTGGGAAAGGTCTGACATCTGCTTGGTAGGAAGAATGGCCATTTCCAAAATGAGCTGGACAGATCTAACCCCCAAGGCAATGGGCATGTACAGGTGACTGGCCACTGCCGATGCTCTCTGCAAATGGTTAATCAAATGGATTCCCTTGTTTTAAGAGGTAGCATGCGCTCAAAAGACTGGCAAAAGTGGGCTGGGTGCGATGGCTCATGCCTGTAATCTCAGCACTTTGGAAGGCTGAGATGGGAGGATTGCTTGAGGCCAGCAGTTCCAGACCTGAACAACACAGCAAGGCTCCATCTCTAGTTTTTTTAAACATTAGTGAAAGAAGAACTATGGTGTGGAAGACCCGGCTGGCAGCCAAGCAACCCATCAGCCACTGTTCTCTTCTTTACTAAAATATACCCAGTTCTGCTCAGGTATGAGCTGAAGAAAGTTCCTAGCCACAGGGAGGACTGGCCCTGGTTGGACACAGCCACGGCAGTCCTGTCATCTCTGTCCGGGACTGGCTGGGAGTGCACCTGGCCTAGTCTGGCCAAGGAGACAGAAGGGAGTCTTCTGGGACTTTCTGGGGAAAGTTTTCTTCCCTAATAGAAGACACAGTCACAGACAAGAGGCCCCTTTCCTGGCTGGTGCTTCTTCCTGCTCGAAATGCTGTTATGACAAAGTGATGACTGCCACCAAAGGCCCAGAGGGATTCATCAGACACCCCACACCCCGAGCATCTTTTCTGATGCACCTGCGAACACCAGGTGCAGGAGAGGACGGAGGGAAGCGGAGAGCCCTGAGCACCGCCCGTGGCGGTGTCGACTGGCACAGTCATTCTGGAAACCTATCTGGTAACACTCAATTAAGCGTGAGCGCACGCTATGACTCAGCCTGGTCCATGCGGAGTCCACGCTGGGGCCACTGTCCCACAGTCCACACGGGTGCAGGTGTGAGGGGCTCATGGCAGCACTGAGCTGGGTAACCTAGTGCCCAACCACAGGGCACAGGAGAGGCCAGCAGGGGGAAGGGATGGGTGGCCCCAGCCCCTCAGATGAACCAGGTACGCACAGAGCAGGACCAGATCTAAAAAGGACGCTGTTGAGTCAGAAGAAAATTCAGGAGGGGGTCTATAGCCAAATCCCACTTGACTACATTAAAAACAGATACCCAGGCTGGTTGCAGTGGCTCACACCTCTAATCCCAGCACTTTGGGAGGCCGAGGCGGGAGGCTTGCTCGAGCCCAGGTGTTCAAGACCAGCCTGGGAAACATAGCAAGACCTCACCTCTAGAGAAATAAAATAAAAATATATTCGCTAGACATGGTGGCGCACATCTGCAGTCCCAGTTACTTGAGAGGCTGAGGCAGGAGGATCGCCTGAGCCCAAGAGGTGGAGGCTGCAGTAAGCCGTGGCTGTGCCACTGCACTTCAGCCTGGGTGACAGAGCGGAGACTCCAACTCAAAAAAATTAAAAAATTTAAAAATAATAAATACTTATTTCTCAAGTTCTGGCTCTTGCCAAGACAGTGCAATGAGGAGTTGCTCGGCCAAGGCTGCTTTGTATAAAGAGTTAGAAAGTCAGTGGCTCAGCCTGTCGTCCCAGCACTTTGGGAGGCCGAGGTGAGTAGATTGCCTGAGTCCACGGGTTTGAGACCCGCCCAAGCAACTTGGCGAGACCTCATCTCTACAATAAATCAAAAATTAGCTGGGCGTGGTAGCACACGCCTGTAGTTCTGTCTCCTTGGAAGGCTGAGGTGGAAGGATTGCCGGAGCCCAGCAGGTCAATGCTGGGGTGGCCATGAGTGTGCCACGACACTCCAGCCTGGGCGGCAGAGTGAGACTCCAACTCAAAAAAAGAAAGTCGAGACTCCAGCCTGAGAAATGCTGGAATAACCCTCAGGAATGGAGGGTAAGGAAACAAGACCACCAAGGATTCAGAGCGTGGGCGCTGCAGGGTCTGGAGCAGGAGGACAGGGCCATTGTGGCCGCGCAGAAGGTGGTCTGAGAGCCTGATTTGAAGGATGCCCGTGGGACAAACGAGGGGACAGCATCCAGTGATCATGGCCTGGAGCGGAGGAGAGGGAATTGCATGCTTGACAGTCCATGAGAAGCCCCTTGAGTCTAGGACAGAAAAAAATAACTGAGAGTCCAGGGAGGAAGTGTTAGGACTGGAGCTCTGAGGACCGTGAACACCAAGGGAGGAGTCTGAGCTGGGAAAAAGAGGAGGAAGTGCGTATCAAGCAAGATAGCTGGCAAGAGTCACTTGTGGGGAGGTTAGGCTATGGGTGGCTCTCAGGATAGACTGGAGAAAGAACTGGTTAGGAAACGCCTCTGAAAGTTAAGGCAGTGAGAGAGACATGTGGCATCGAGCTGCCACGTCCCACCACCAGGCATGGCCGTCATCGCTGGTGACTGGGACCTTGGAATTCCTTCTCCCTTGGGGCTCCAGGCAGACCCTAACTTTCCATTCAGGGTGAATGTTCAGCCTATCTGCCTTGCAGGGAGTTCAGCCAGGAGCGGCGATGTCATGCTGCACTAACATGTATCCCCAAGTGTCAGTGGCTTAAAGCAGCAAAGATTCATCGCAGGTCAGCTAGAGCAGGTGCCCGATGTTGGCACCATCCAGACCAGGCCAACAGGGCAGCCGCGATACACAGCACTCATATCACCCCAACATCAAAGACAAAATGACATGACATTTCGGCACACTACCACTTGGCCAGAACTGGCCATAGCAGGCAGGGAAGTTCAATCCTCTCCAAGAGACTGAGAGTTTGAAAAAATAAATGACCTAAGTGCATCCCCTCTGGGGACACACAGACTTTACTATTTATTCATTCATTCAACCAGCAGGAACGTATTCACAAACAGCCCGCTCTGCTCCCCGTCACTTTCCTTCCATTTTCTTCCTCATCTTCTTCCCAGTACTTGACTGGACTGGGAACATCTTCATTGATTGCGGGCCTGCCATCTTGCATATCCATCTCGCCAACCAGGCTCTGAGCTCTGTATCTGCCTCGTTGACAGGACTGGGCACACAGTGGGGTGCCCAGCAAACATTTGTGGAAGGGGTGGATGAGGGAAGGAGTGAGTCTCGCGAGGGCAGGAGCAAGGGCAGCGTTTCTTACTTCGCACGATGCCCAGCACACAGTCGAAACTCAGTAGGCTAAAGGTGATGGTGACTCGGCACTTCTTCCCACCCTGCTCCCATAACTGTGACTCCACACTACCCCCGACCTGGGAATCCACATTTCTCCCACCTGGAACTCAGCATTCCCCCCACCCGGGACCCAACACTGCCCCACCTGGGACATGTCACCATCAATCCCCCTGCCAGGGACTTAGGTTGAAGGTTGGTAGAGCCCTATGCAATGCCTAGTGACTTCAACTGAAATTCCCCACTCCCTTCTCCCCGTCCTCAGGGTTTAGAGCCAGGTGTCAGAATGGCCTGAAGACCCAGAAACCAAAGAAAGAATCCGAAGTGAAAAAGAGACTTCTGAGAGGGAGGGGCCAGTCCTTGCACGCCCCTGCACATGCACAAGGATTGTAAATGCCACACTCCAGACTGGCTCTGTCCTGGAAATTGCTGCTTAACCTTGGGTGAGTCACACCCACTCTAGGCCTCAGTTTCCCTGATGGTAAAATCTGGGCACTGAAGAAGGACATTTTTCTGACCGAGGGTGGTGGCTCACGCCTGTAATTCCAGCACATTGGGAGGCTAAGGCAGGAGGATCGCCTGAGCCCAGGAGTTCAAGACCAACCTCGTCTCTACAAAAAAAAAATGTTTAAAAATTAGCCAGGTGTGGTGATGTATACTTGTAGTCCTAGCTACTCAAGAGGCTGAGACAAAAGAATCACCTAAGCCCAGGAGTTCGAGGTTTTGGTGAGTAGCAAATTATACCACTTCACTCCAGCCTGAGTGATAGAGTGAGACCCTGAATCAGAAAAAAGGGGGGTGGCATTTTCTAAGGATCTTTCTAGATCTCAAATGCTAGGAACAAAAATTATCTAGGGTTGTATTTCTCAGAGGAGGGTCCATGGGTTCAAGACTTTTACGAGGCTCACATGGGTCTGACACTCAGTGTATCAGATACATGAAACACACCACGTCATATTAAAAAATAATTCCTCTAGAACTACAAAAGTTGAGCTGCACTTGGCAAGTTGGTGTCACGTTCTATAAATATGTACAGCGTGACTCTTTTCATTTTGCAGTTTTGTTTTCATATTTTTAAACTAATAATTGTATATGTTCGTTTGCAAACTTGTTTGTGGGTCTTTGAAATACTGATACGTCCCAGACACTGTTCACAGCCCCTAACCGGTCATATGGACCTATGTAGATGTATGGTAAAAAAGTCGGTTTTTGGGTCCCACCCCAGACCCACTAAATTAGAATATCTATTGGGGGAGCCCAGCGTTTCAGCACGTTTCTCAGACGATCATTTGCAAACCGAAGTTTGAAAAACACTGCCATAAAAAGAAACTGAGGAAAGGGGCGAAGGAGGGTGGCAATTTAGGAGGAAGGAGGATGGCCAAGGGGTGAGCAGAGGGCCGTGCGTGGTTGGGGTTTTGCATGTGTGCAAACGCGCTCACCCTGTGCGAGCCCTGCGTTCCACCAGGGTAGACATACCTTACAAACCAAGACTCACCCTCGGCCGAGCCCCGCCTCCATTCAAGCCCCGCCCCTAGCCCCAGAGACTGGGGCTACAGTTAAAAATAAATCACAGAGAGGCAATAAGGAAAAAAAAACACGCTAGATGCGGTGGCTCACCCCTGTCACTTTGGGAGCACTTTGGGAGGTGGAGGCGAGAGGATTGCCTGAGCCCACAGGCTCGAGACTAGCCTGGGCAATTCAGCGAGGCCTCGTCGTTACAATAAATCAAAAAATTAGCTGAGCATGGTGGCACACGCCTGTAGTTCCAGCTGCTCGGAAGGCTGAGGTGGAAGGATCACCTGAGACCAGCAAGTCAAGGCTGCGGTGGCCGTGAGGATGCCACTGCATTCCAGCTGAGTGACAGAGTGAAAGTCCGACTCAAAAAAAGAGAAAAGAAACAGACATCCTCCCCCTTAAGATGGTGTTTTCATATTTCTATGTTTTTTCCTAGCAAATGCATATTTTTTCTTGCCTACAAATAACATGATGCAATTTTTCGTGTTCAATGCACCACGCAGTGCGGCCTGCAGGTTCCCAGACTCCACCTGCGATGGCATTGACTATGGTGACCTGCCTGCCAAAGGAGCCAATGTTCCCAGCACATCACTGAGCACATCCTAGACTGAGGTCACTGCTGCCCAGCACGGGGGCGGAAGGAAGGTCCATGATAGCGCTGTCACCCAGGTGCTGGTGACCATGAGATATACCCTTGGTTCGTGATGGATGTTAGCTCCATCCATGGGCAGTCTGACTCATTCACACGGATGGATGTCGTGTGTGTGTGTGTGTGTGTGTGTGTGTGTGTGTGTGTGTGTGTGTGTGTGTTGAGTGGGTCTCAATCTGTCACCCAGGCTGGAGTGCAGTGGCACAATCGGCTCACCACAGCCCCGACCTCGTGGGTTCGGGCCACCCTCCCACCTCAGCTTGCCAAGTAGCTGGGACGACAGGCGTGCACCACCATGTCTGACTAACTTGTTGGTTTTTGTAGATACGGGCTCTATGTTGCCCAGGCTGATCTTGAACTCCTGGGCTCAAGTGAATCTTTTGCCTCAGTCTCCCAAAGTGCTGGGAGTATAAACCTGAGCCACCACGCCTGGCCTAATCTTTTTTGACAGGTAAAATTGCATGTCTGTACTATTTACAACATGTTTTGAAGTACAGAGTACATCTGCTGCGGAATGGATACATCTAGCTACGAAGCAAATGCATGACCTCACCTCGTTATCCTTTTCATGGCGAGAACACTTGACATCCACTCTCTCAGCGCATTTCAGGAATATACTATACTCATAACCCTAGTCACCAAGCCACGCAATAGATCTCCTGAACTTATTCTTCCTGCCTCACATGAATTTTGCATCCTTTGACCCACACTTCACACCCTCCAAACACCTCTGACCCCGATAAGCACCATCCTCCTCTCTAATTCTACGAGATCAATTTTTTTTAGATCACCCCCTATGAGTGAGCTCATGAGTGCATTTGTCTTTGGGTGCCTGGCTTGAGCCATGCACATATGCATGCATGTGTGTTGCACGCACATATGCACACACATACTCAACACCACGTGCTTGTGTATTTCAATGACAAGATGCAGTCCAGCGGTCAGAAGTCATCTGGATGGTCCCACTGAGTGCTGACTTCCAAGGTACTGGGAAGCTCCATGCTATCGGGGGAGTTGATTGAGAAGGAAGGGTGAGCGGATACCAAGGGCCACCCCTCACGTGCTGGGGATTTCCCGAGTACGTCTCAGGCTGACCCACTGAGGAGAGTACTCTCTGTCCCATTCTTCTGATGAGGAAGCCAAGATGCAAAAGAGACTATGACTTGACCAAGATCCCACAAGATTAAACTGTGACCCCGAAAACCCCAAAGTTCATGTTCTAATGTGCCATCCACCCAGTGCTGTCAGCAGGTTCCCAAGCTTCAAACAGTGGGGGGTGGAAAGGAAGAGGAAGTCCTTTCTGGAGAGAGAGGAATCCAAGGAAACTGACGTCTCCAATCAGAGACAACGACCCAAGTAATTCCTTAACCATTCAATGGAGCCATTTTCCAGTAGTTGGCTAAAAATTTTTTCTAGTAATTGGAAAAAATAAACTTCAGAGAAGCAATAAGAAAAGAAACACACACACACATCCCCCCACCAAGATGGTGTTTTTATATTTCCATATTTTTTCCTAGCAAATGCATACTTTTTCTAGCCTACAAATAACATGATATAATTTTTGCAATCTTATCAAAAATCATATAATGTCAATTTTTTTAGAGCCTGGATCATTAGTGACACTTGTCCAGCCCTGAACTTCTTGGAATGTATATCAATCTGCAGATTCTAAGGAGGTGAGATAAGACATGACCACTCTTGCTTTTTTTTGAGTCGGAGTCTCACTCTGTCACCCAGGCTGGAGTGCAGTGGCACGATCATGGCCATCACAGCTTTGACCTGCTGGGCTCATGCGATCCTTCCACCTCAGCTAGAACCACAGGTGTACACCACCACATCTGGCTGATGTTTTCTTAATTTATTGTAATAACAAGGTCTTGCCAAGTCACCCATGCTGGTCTCAAAACACTTGGGCTCAGGCAATCCTCTCACCTCAACCTCCCAAAGTGCTGGGATTACAGCCGTGAGCTGCCACACCGGGCCATGTCTCTCTGTTTTGCGCTGTGGCCTGGTGCCACTGATGCCTTGGGGAAGGATTGAAGCGTGTTCCATCTGAGTGTCGTGTTCCGGCCGATGAGGCGGCATTGAAAAACACACTAAACAAAATCAAGTTGCTTGTCTCATCCTTATAGACAAAAATGAAGGCTGGATTTTGCGGCAAGCGAGAGAGAAGAAGATTTTTAAGAAGTTATCCTAATGCCAAAGGATATACCACCGTTCTGCCCCTAGGGCCTTACACAGGACCCCCGTGGTCCTGTCCACGCAGGGAGCACCCTACAGCAGCACTCCCAGGACCCTTCCAGCTTCCACTGGCTGGGAAAGTGAGAAATGGCCTCCTTTCCAGCCCCCTCGTGTTAACGAGTTTCCCTGTCCAGATGCAGTTAATCACGTCAACTAAGAGTGGATCTACACTGGCCTTGTCTGCCAGGCCCAGGCTTAGTGTCCACAAGAAGGTGGAGAGACCTGAAACTAGTCAGATCGGGAAATAATTAGAACATATATGTTTATATATAAAATGTTACCTTCTACCTATGTTTTTAAAAAAATTATATCTATGTTTTTAATGGAGACATAATTTACATACAATGAAACATTCAATTATTATTATTTTTTTCTCTTGAGTTGAAGTTTCACTCTGTCGCCCAATCTGGCGTGTAGGGGCACAATCACAGCTCACTGCAGCCTTGACCTCCTGGGCTCAGGAGATCCTTCTGACTCAGCTTCCTGAGTAGCAGGGACTATAGGTGTGTGCCACCATGCCTGCTATTTTTTTTTTTTTTTGCAGAGATGAGGTCTCGCTATGTTGCCTAGGCTGGTCTCGAACTCCTGGGCTCAAGCCATCCTCCTACCTCGGCCTCCTAAAATGTTGGGATGACAGGCGTGAGCCACCATGCCTGGCCAGAAATGCCCAATTCTTAAACAAACAGTGTGATACGTTTCAACAGATGAGTCTACTTAGATGCACCAAACCACTAAGAAAGAAGATTCCCATCACCCAGTAGGTGTCCCTGGGTCTGTCTCCACTGTCTCTGCCCTCCACCCAGAGGCAACCATTGTACTGACTTCTGGCACCAACCTGTAAATGAAATTATGTCCTGTGTTTAAAGGTGAGCACAAGTAAGGAGTAGAAACAGCAGCTTCTAGCGGAACTGTCAAACAGTGTAGATGCTATGGAAAACAGCCCGGCAGTGGCCCAAAAGGCTACATATCGAGTTACCATATGGCCCAGCAATTCCTCTCCTAGGTGCAAACATACCCAAGGCAAATGAACACAAAGTCTTACACGTGAGCATTCAGAGCAACACTGATCATAACAGCCAAGAGGGGAGGGAAGCAAACCAATGTCTGTCAACTGACAAATGAACAAATAAAATGACGCTTATCTATCCAATGAACTCTTTCTCGGACACAAAGAAATGAAGGACTGATATGTGTTACAGTGTGCGTGAACCTTGAAAACACTACGCTAAGTGAAAGAAGTCGGTCGCAAAAGCACATATTGTATGATTTCACGTATAAGACCGTCTACAACGAGCAAATCCATAGCTACAGAAAGTAGATTTGTCTAGGACAAGGAGTAGGAAGAAGACTGGGTACAGACTTTCCTTTTATTTCTATTCTTTTATTTTTTGAGACAGGGCTTCCCTCTGTCACCTGGCTAGAGTACAGCGTCATGATCATAGCTCATTACAACCTTGAACTCCTGGGCCCAAGTGATCCTCCCACTTCACCCTCCCAAGTAGCTGGTACTATAGGCATGCACCACCATGCCCAGCTAAAAATTATTTGTAGAGGAGGGATCTTATTCTGTTTCCCAGGCTGGTCTTGAAGAACACCTAGGTTCAAGCAATCCTCTCACCTCGGCTTCCCAAAGTGCTGGGATTACAGGCATGAGTCACCACACCCGGTCCAAACTTTCTGTTTTGAAGACATCAACATGTTCTAAGACTGGTATATGATATGTGATTTATATCTCAAGAAAGCTGTTTAAAAAAGAAAACAGAATCAATAAACATGGAGTCTGCTGTGACAGAAAGAGAACATGGTACAGCTCTCAGTGGAACTTTAATTGAAGACATGTTTGACCCTTCAAAAGGTTCAAGAACCCCATGCCACCTGGGGAGCCCAACTGATGGGCTCCTTCCCATGAGAAGATTCTGGAGTCTGCTGCTTTTCCCAGGGGCCTGAGACTTATGACTGCTTTGTCAGAAGACATGAAGTGAAACTGGAGCCCAGGCAAGAGTCCAACACTCCCAGAGTGACCTGACTGGCAAAGTGATTCACTCTGTGGTAATTTACCCAAGACATCCTTAGGAAGGATCATCACAAGCCGGGAACTGGGTGGTGCCCTGGAAAGTTGAAGGACAGACCCCTGCGGTGCAGGTGTTCTCCGGTATCTGCAGAGGGGACTGCCAGCCCAGGGAAGACGCCACAGTCCCTTCCACTAACGACTGCAGGCTGTGTCACACGTCACATGGCTTACAGTCCGTTGAACGGAAGGCACCCCGCCATCCATGATGAGACAGCACGGGGGCCTTGATCGAGGCTGATTCTTCCACCAAGTGAGTCTGTCTCCCGCCCCTGCACACCGGGGACCCACATAGCTGTCAGGGTAAGCCGAGGCTTGGAAATGTGCTACCCAGTCCTGCACACCCATGGGGGGATCTGAACTCCATTCTAGAAGGGCTGACAACCTGGAATTTAAAGCTTGAGGGATGCCAAGGTGCAGGGAAGAAAATGTGTTTATGACCTGAAAATCTGAACAGAGACAGGCACTGTGTCTCAGAGGAGCCCCTGCCTGTTTCGTGCCCCCCACCTTGGCCAGTGCCAGTTGGCCTCTGCCTTCCTGGAACTGGTCCATAAGCCCAAGGACGATCTGTACGTGTAAGATGGGATACAATTTCTCTGCAAGTTTCTGTTCGCATAAGAGAAGTACTTGGGAAGTACTTGGAATCAGTGATCTTGGAGATAAATCCTACATCTCTTACTGCTGGTGTAGGAGAAAGACAATGGGTTTTCCAGTTACCCCAGAGGCATGATTCTTGATTCTGATCCTTTTTTCTTTCTTGAAACAGAGTCTCACTCTGTTACCCAGGCTGGAGTACAGTGGCACGAACACAACTCACTGAAGCCTCAACCTCTGAGCTCAAGTAATCCTCCCTCCTCAGCTGGGACTACAGGTGCACACCATCACACCTAGCTAATTTTTTTTGTAGCGATGAGGCCTTGTTATGCTGCCCAGGCTGGTCTTGAGCTCCTGGGCTCAAGAAATCCTCCCACCTCGGCCTCCCATAGTGCTGGAGTGACAGGTGTGGGCTATTGCAACCAGCCTTTTTGTAAGTTATTTATAATCTCCAAGCTTACAGTGATATCTTTCCTGTGTGATGAGTCATCAGGAGAGCAATGTGTATATATAGTGTAGATGCTCAATAAATGGCAGGGGGTTTTTCTTAGTGGGAAGACTTCACAGAACTGACAAGGCGATGGGTCATACCCCCCAGAAGCTGCATCTTGCGGAAATCAGCTCATTACAGACGGGAGGGAAGCCCAGCCTGGAAAAGGTGACCCAGGACACCTCACCTTTTTCAGTGATGTGGGGAAGCAAAGTGAAACCGAAAATCCAAATGGGACGAAGACGAGATTCACATTTAAATCAGTAGACTTTGAGAAAAAAGCACTTTGCGCCCCTGAATGGGGGTGGACCATATCTAAGCAGTGGAAGGCCCGAAGAGAAAACAGACTGAAGTTTTCTAAGGAAGTGGGACTTCTGTGCTCAGACTGTCTGGATGAGCATTGGAACACCAGGGCTTCTCTGGGTCTCTGAGCACCTGAGACTGGGCGCCCTGAGATCAGGCTGTGTGTGAGTGGGGTGCATGAAAGAAACAAGCCAGATGGTCCAGAAGGCATGGTTGGCGGAGGTCCGAGTGACCTGGTGAGCGCCCTCGTGGAAAGAGAGAGGCCACCAGCCACTGCAATCACTCCACTGAACACCCGATGCCCCCTGAATGCAGGCTGCACCAGGAACAGCACGGGCGGTCTCCCTCAGCATTGCCCACAGCATATGACGAAGCAAGCAGGCTCCAGGCGAAAAGCTCAGACTCTTCAGGCACTGGGTGGAACTCGGAGAATCCACATTTTGCCGAGACCCTGATGCATCCCAGGGGCGAGTTTGGGAGTCCCTCATGTGGTGGAGAAGGCACTAGGTGTCAGCCCCAGAGGTCTCTGTTCAAGACCCAGCTGAGGACCAACTCTCAGGCCCAAGGTTGAATTTACACCAGGGCTGGGCCCAGGGCATGGCGGGCTAGTATTTCTCTGCAGGTCGCAAGCATATGTATAAATGAAGAAGCATCCTTGCGAGCTATGCACTAAATTATACACACACACACACACACACACACACACACACACACACACACACAAAGAAATGTAGGTTGTGGGGTAACCCCTTCGGGTCTCTTCCCACTGTGGAAGCTTTTCTGTCCTCCCAATAAATCCTGCTTGCAAAAAAAAAAAAAAAAATATATATATATATATATGTTGCATATATAAATACATACACATATACATTCTTATATACATACACTTGTATAAACACAGATGTGCATGCATGTAAATACATATACACACGTTCATGTTCGTGTGCAGACACATATTCAGGCATGCACAGGCATAGAAGCATGAGTACACACACACACACACACACACACACACACACACACACACACACACACACACACCCCTATTTCAATGAACCCTCATGCAAGTCCTACTTCCTCATCAATATTGCCTCCATTTCCCAGATGAGGCGTCTGTGGCACAGAAGACATAAGAAGCATGCCTAAGGCCACACAGCTAGTCAGCGCAGAGGCAGGCCTTGGAAAACACAGGCTGACTCCAGAATTTCCCCACTCAGTCACTACATTGTACCGAACCGACCCAGAGGGTAGGCAGACCAGAAGTAGAGTCATGAACTGGAAAAGCAACTTGTGCCCAGAGCTGGACTGTGCCTGCTAATGTTTGCTGCGAATCCCTCCTGTGTCTGTGCACAGAGCTGGAGTGGGTTCCCTGCCTTGAACCTGGACTGGTCTGTGGCTGCTCTGACCAGTGGACAGTGATGGAAGTGATGCTGTGTGGTTCTGGGCCGGGTCCTCGGGAGGCCAGACAGGGTCTCGGGAGGCCAGGAAGCTCTCACTTTAGCCCTTTGGGAGCCAGCCACCATGCTGCAAAGAAGGCCGGGCTAGACTACTCATGGCGAGAGACCTCGTGGAAAGAAAGAGGCCAGTGCCATGGCAGTCACTCCACTGAAGCACCAGATGCCCCCCTGTATGCAGCCCCACACGAACTTCAGGTGATGCCATGTGGAGCAGAAGAACCACCAGCAGAGCTCAGTCACACGATGGAACTACAAGAAAAAAACTGTTGTGGTTAAACCACTGCACTTTGGCACAGACTGATGTGCAGCCAGTAGGTAACTGACTTACCCACTTATGTGGCATGCAGACAAGTATAGATTTTATAATAACCAACATCACGTGCTGAGCACCACACCAGGCAGAGCATTAAGTTTACTGCAGTCATTATGCTGTGTAGTCTTTATTGCCAACCTTTAGGAGGTAGAAATCCTATTTCCATTTTATTGATGACGGAACCGAGGCCCAGTCAGGTTAAATGACTTACCCTTGGCATGGACAAGTCTTGGACTTGTGCCTAGACCTGTCTCATCCTAAAGTTTGCGTGGATTAATTAGGGTTCTCCAGAGAAACAAAATCAATAGGGTGTGTGTGTGCAGACAGAGAGAGAAAGAATGAGAGAGAGAGGAGAGAGAGATTTTAAGGAAATGGCTCACACGATGGTGGAGCTGGCAAGTGTGAACTCTATGGGCAGGCTGGCAAGCTGGAGACCCAGAGAAGCCCTGGTGTTCCAGTGCTCATCCAGATAATCCAAAAGCAGATTCCCACTTCCCACTTCCTTAGAAAACGTCAATCTGGGCCGGGCTTGGTGGCTCAGCCTGTAATCCCAGTGCTTTGGGAGGCCTAGTTGAGTGAATTGCCTGAGCCCACGGGTTCGAGACCCTCCCAAGCAACTTGGTGAGACCTCATCTCTACAATAAATCAAAAATTAGCTGGGTGTGGTAGTGCACTCCTGTAGTTCCAGCTACATGGAAGGCTAAGGTGGAAGTATCGCCGAAACCCAGCAGGTCGAGGCTGCAGTGGCCGGGAGCGTGCCACTGTACTCCCGCCTGGGAGACGGAGTGAGATTCCAACTCAAAAAAAACCGAAAAACAAAAAACGTCAATCTGTTTTCTCTTCGGGCCTTCCACCAATTAGATGTGGCCTACCCACACTCAGGAGGGCAATGTGCTTTTCTCAAAGTCTACTGATTTAAATGCTAATCTCGTCTAAAACACCTCCAGTGACACCTGGACTGGTGTTTGACCAACACTTGCACGCCTAGCCAAGTTGACACATGAAATTCACCATCACACAGCATTTTTCCTCATGCTGTGACACATGTCCCTGCACACCTGGGCCCAGCATCACAGTCAGTCATGAGGCACACATGACTGGAACAGGCTCACACGATGATGAGGAGGAATGGACAATTCTTGAACTCGTGTTTCATTCTAAAGCCTGCATGGATTAATCGGGGTTCTCCAAAGAAACAGAATCAATTGTGTGTGTGTGTGTGTGTGTGTGTGTGTGTGTGTATGTAGAGAGAGAGCAAGAGAGAGTGAGAAAACAAGAGACAGAGAGAGAGGAGAGAGAGAGAGAGAGAGCACAAAACACACGAGACCTGTGATCAAAGTCTGTCGTATTAAAAAGAGTGACCAGAACACGTGGCAAGAGGCCGTTGGCTGCATGGACGCCTTTAGGGAATGAGCCTGGGAACAAAGAGAATTGGCAGGGCTGAAAGGGACCATCAGAACTTCAATCAACGGGTGACAGCCCTGGGGACCACAAGAGGTAGGAAGCTGTGGATGGTTCTGAGTGCCACCCTCCATAGCTGAGTGACTTTTGGCCAGACCTCCCCCTCTGAACTTCGGCTCTCCACGTAAGCTGGATGATCTGCAAAGAACCCTGAAGTTCTTTCCACGATTCTTTTTGTTTTCTTTTGAGTCGGGGGGTCTCACTCTGTCGCCCAGGCTGGAGTGTGGTGGCATGATCACAGCTCACCACAGCCTCGATCTCCTGGGCTCAGGCAATGCTTCCACCTCAGCCTCCTGAGTAGCTGAGACTACAGGTGTATGCCTCACACCTGGCTAATTTTTTTCAGTTTTTGTAGAAACAAGGTCTCGCTATGTTATCCAGGCTGGTCGGTCTCGAACTCCTGGGCTCAAACAATCCTTCCACTTCAAACTCCCAAAATACTTGGGATGACAGGCATGAGCCGCTGCGCCCCGCCCCCAATTCTCTTTAACTTAGGCACAGGCCATTGCCATGACAACCTCCTTCTGACTGCGGGAAAAGTCCATTGAACTCCACGTCGCCCCTACAAAGAAAGTGGGGTACAGAGTGTGTCACCCATTTTCTAGTGGCTACATAGTAAGTCAACTGATGAAACCTCAAAAGTCTGGAAATCCCCAGAACCCAGGCTCTTCTTCTATTGGCCAGGAGAGACCACAGGCTGTCCTCACTGTGTCCTTACCCACAGATACTAACTCAGCATCCCTACCCTCCAGAATCCATACCCTCCTGCCACCTCTGAAAACACCCTACAGTCATCGGCAGCCACTCAACCCAGAGCCTAGACGGGCGAGTGGTTATCACTCACTGAATTTTGTTTTCCTGACTCCACTAAAGCCAGATGTTTCCTTCTCATTGGTATCCATCAGGTCAGGAAATTTATTTTCCCCAGCCATCCATTGTGTGCAGGAAGATCAGAGGAGCCCGTCGGGCATGTGGAGACGCTGGCGGCCGCCCTGGCCAGGTCTGCCCCAGACCTCCTGACTACCGAGCCAGTCCATAGTGCTGACGCATCTGTACCCACGGGGACAGTGAAGACAGCAGGAGTTTTGTTATGGTCATTAATTGGAAGCATCGTCATCATCCCAAAGGGCCTCCAGGCTGGTCCAAAGTCAGCTGGGAAATCCCATCACAGGACCCTTCCTGTCTCATAAACACGTCACCGCTGGTCCATCCAGGGGCACAAAATGACACCTGTCTCCCGGGGGCAGCCTCTCCAATCAAACGAAGCCCTTCTGAGGAGGCCGTGTGGACGGCAGGCAGACTGCACCCGATTCCCATCTCACAAATGGAAAAGCCGAAGCTGGTAATGTCACCGTAAGTATACAGCAGTGCTTGTAAGTGGGGACCCGTTCTAGTATGGCCTGCCTGCCACGGGTTACGGTGGGCAGAATAATGGCCCCCAGAGATGCCCACGCCCTAGCACTTGGAGCATGTGAACATGTGAGTCCACACGGCAAGGAAGAACGGAGGTCGCAGCTGGGAATGAATTGATCACATGCTCATGTTAAATAGAAAGATAATTCTGGGCTCAGCTGTTCTTCTTCTGCGGAGGGTTGCAGATAGCCACGGCGCCCAGTCAGAATGGCATGTTCCGGAAGCCTCACTGCCACACGGACTGGCAGTGGCATGTGGCCACGTGGTTCAATCAGCCGGCCAGGAAGATCCAGAGACGTAAGGCCCAGCAGGCCAGGGCTCACTGCATCGCCCCACGTCCCGCCTCAGGATCCATTCAGGCTGCCGTCAGTTGCCCCGCTGTGAGATGCCACACCAGAGTGCAAGCCGGCAGGGGTTTCCGCCTGGAGGACTTGAGGGTGGCTGGCATTCACAGGAAGGTGACCTAGACCATCAGCATCTCCATGGACCCGAGAAGGCACAAGTCCACCAGGTCCCCGCGAGCCAACGTACAGCGGCTGATGGAGTGCTGTTCCACGTTTCTTCTCTTCCCCAGGAAGTCCTCGGTGCCCAAGAAGGGAGACAGCTTGCTTGAAGAGCTCAAGTTGGCCACCCAGCTGATTGGACCAGTAATGGCCACATGAGATGTCTACAAGGAGGAGAAGAACTTCACGGCCTTTGCCAGCCTCTGCATGGCCTGTGCCAATACTCGATTCTCTGGCATCTGGGCAAAGAGGGCCAAGGAGGCCACACAACAGGATGGTGAGAAGAAAAAATAAAGCTTTATTGGCACTTGTTAATAAATCAAAAAAAAAAAAAAAGAAAGATGATTCTGGATTATTTCTCTGGACCTACTATCATCAGAAGGGTCCTTAAAATGGAAGAGGGAGGCAACCCCTTTGGGACCCCTCCCACTGTGGGAGCTCTTCTGTCCTCTCAATAAATCCTGCTATCTCGAAAAAAACGGAAGAGGAAAGCAGAAGGGAGAGACAATCAGAGGAGATGTCACCATGCAAGAAAGGCCCAGAGAGAGGTCATGTTGCCGGCTATGGACACGGAAGGATGGAGCAGGTGGCCTCAGAAGCAGGAAACAGCGAGAAAGCAAACTCGCCCCTGGAGCCTCCAGGAAGAATCACTGTCCTGCGTTCCTTGATTTCAGCCTAGTGGGACCCATGTTGGACTTCCCACCCATCAAATTGTGAGACAAGACATTTTCATGTTGTTACCAGTCGCAGGGCTTGGGGTGCTTTGTTACAGCAGCAATAGATAATTGATACATGGACACACTCAGTTCTTAGGATAATCCTATGAGCTGGTATCCGGATCCACTACGGCAACAAGAAAACGCGGCAAGATGCCACACCCACAAACTCCGCAGCACGCGCCCAGAAGCTTCTGTTCCTCACTGTCATGGCCGCCGGTCGGCGAGACGGTGGCTGACACAGGCAGGGCTTGTCCAAGGCTGGCTCCACGCTCGGTGTTAAAGCTCACTCTGCTCGGCGTCTCTGTGGCTCAGAGGCTGTCCAAGGTTGTCGGGACGAAAGGTACACAGGAAAGCAGGCCCAACTGTGTCCACACACTCCACTGAACGGCACGCCAGGACCAAAGCGAGTCACACCGTGAAGACCCAAGTCAAGGGGCGAAAATGGATTCTGCCCCCTCGAGGCCAAAGCAAAGGTAGGACACTGCATTTTACTACAGAGAAGTGAAGAACTGGAATCAGCACTTCAATCTCCCACAAATGACACGACTGTCAGGATCCCATTTGGTGGATGAAGAAACTAAGGCTGTTCAGTCCAACAACCTCGTCTGTGATCACACTGCTGGCACATAAGGAAGCCAAGACCAGAAGCTAAACGCCCTGATTCAGAACGTGGGTCACAGACTTGCACCTGCTAACTGGTGAAATGTCCATGGCACTAAACACCGCTGCCTTTGGGCAAACAGCGGGCAGCATTCAGGGGCGGCAGTGATTCTCAGAAGTAAGAGACAGCCACTGAGCGAGGAAAGTCATCCATCAAAAATGCAGCCAAGGCCTGGTACCGTGGCTCATGCCTGAGAACCCAGCCCTTTGGGAGGCCGAGGTGGGAGAATCTCTTGAATCCAGGTGTTCGAGACCAGTCTGGGCAACAGAACGAGACCTCATCTCTATTTTTTATAAAAATGCAGCCAAGATGAGCTGTTCCTCTCATCAGCAGGGCCCCGTTCCCTGGTCCAGGCTGGCGGCCAAGAAGGCTTGTGACTTTCCAGGGATGATAGGTAGACAAGTCCTGCATCCAGGATGAGTCGGCGGTCCATGGGCATCGAAGGCCACATGTCCTCCCCCTGCCTTCGGGGCTAGATGTGCTGTCAGGGTAGCCTGTTCACAAGAAGCTAGAACTTCTGCTCCTTGGAGAATCAGAGGCCAGGTACCTGGAGCCCAGAATGAGGTAAAGGGGTGATGAAAAGTCCAGAAGGAAAATGGACTCACAACATCTGGATGGAAGCTACAGGAAGAAAGGAGGACAAGTGTGAAATGATGTCAGAACTAAACACCGCAGAGAAATGTGATTTCAGGACATGAAGTGGGAATTTCCTGGGAAGGGCCAGAAAGTCAAACTGATGAGTCTGGGCCTGTCTGGGGCGCCTTTAGGAAGATCACAGGGCAGGAGGTGACAGCATTTTGCTATGAGAAAGTAGTCAGCGTGTGGACACTGAGGATGCTCATAGGCCAAAAAGAAGAAGGGATTGCCAAGGGCCCATATGCTTGGCTCTGCAAGGGAAGTCTCTCCAGATTAAGGTGAGGATGTGTTAAGGCCAGGAGAAAGTGAGTCCACCCCATCCAAGTCCTGCAGCATGGAGTCCTGTCGCTTCTCCCTGTCAACTAAGCCCAAGCCATCCCTTCCCAAGTGGCCTTGTTCTTCCAGCTACTTTTAGCTCAGAAGGAGTGTGATGTGAGCCAATCTAACAGTAAGAGCGTCCCCAGTATGGCAGGCAACACTTTCAAAACACCCACCATATAATCCATGAGTACATCTCACAGATCGTTCTTTACAAAAATGCAAGATAAACAGCATGGCTCCCACGTGGACCTAAAAAAAACAAGGCTCGGGGTGCAGTGGTGCACGCCCATAATCACAGCACTTTGGGAGGCTGAGGCAGGAGAATTGCTTGAGGTAAGGAGCTTGAGACCAGTCTAGGCAACAGAACCAGACCCTGCCTCTATCAGAGAGAAAGAGAGAGAGAAAGAGGGAGGGAGGGAGGAAGGGAGAGAGGGAGGGAGAAACCAAGGTTCAATGAAGTTAAATAGTTTGCACAGTCACTCAGTGAATGGGTGAACCTAACCATGCCAGATTTCCAAGCCCAGGTCCCTTCCTCTTTGCCATGCTGCCAACTCTGTACCCAGTGCCTAAACTGCAGGGATAGCTGTCCCAAGAGGACAATGGCCCTTTAATCCATGTACCGCCCATTGGGTGAACACCACCACTGGGGTGGTCACTAGAAGGGCCTGGCAGATGGGTTATGAGCACAGACCTTGAAGCTACTGTGAGGTTTGGAGTCATGGTTTCACCCTCCACTATCTACATGGGAAAGCTGGATCATCTTATGCAGCCTCTTTGTACCTCGGTTTCTTCAACTGTAAAATGAGAGCAGTAACAAGAGGGTGTTATGAGGATGAAATGATTTGGCTAAAATGAAGAACTTAGAATCATGCTCAGCACACAGTGTGATAACAGCACCGGTTGTGGTTATTATGACTGTGCTAAACAAAAGAGACTTCATCCTTCCTCTTATGGAGTTCCAGTTTCGTCGAGGAAGACTGATGTGAGATGAACACAAATGAACGTATCATTACGAATAACGCTAGAAAGGGAGGAATGCCGTGAGCCAGATGGCAGAGGCAGTGTTTCCCAAGCTAGTCTCCTCACAGAAACATCCATTTGGACAACCACCCATGCATGAAAGTACCTTCACAAGAGCTAAGAAATCCAGGTAAGAGACTATAGCACCTAGCAGAAATAAGAAAAGATGTGTTGAAGATGGTAGAAAGAACAATTGCACTCTACCCACTCCCTGAAGCCAGCAAAACACAGCATTGAAAGAGTTACCCTCCACGCTGGGGAAAGAAAGTGAAGTGAGAATCCAACTCTTCACCAGGCTGGCGAATCTGTGGAACCAAGCTGCGAATCTGTGGAACCAAGCTCCAAATCTGCACCATGAACACGGTCAACAAGGCCACCCCAATGTGCCTCATTGTTAGTCTGGCCTCCATGAATCCAGGATCCAGGCCTGTATCAGAGACACAGGCAACAGGTCTGCCCAAATAGACCAAAGCTCCAGGTTCACCCAAGTACATGTAGCTCCAGGATGGTCCTTGTGAATCCAACAGACAGGCCCCCTGGCTTGCTAACCCAGGCACCAGGCCAGCCCACCCAAAGACTTCAGCAGTGTACTTGCCCTCAGATACTACCAATCAATCCACCCAAAACCTCTAGATGGGTTGAATGGTGAATGGCTTTCTCTGCCAAAGCCAATTTGCAAAGAATAAAAGAGGTTTCTACTTCTTCAAATACACAGACACCAACACTAGGCCACAAGGATTACAATTAGATAAGGAAACATGGCAACACTAAAGGAACAAAATAAAGCACTGGTAACCAATTCTAAAGAAATAGATAGCTATGAATTGCCTGAAAAAGAATTCAAAATAATTGTCTGAAGAAACATTGAACTATAAGAGAACACAGACAACTAAACAAAATCAGAAAACAATATATGAACAAAAGAAGTTTAACAAAGAGAGAAAACCCCCCAAAAAGAAACAAACAGGAATTCTGGAACAGAAGCAGAACAAATGAACTGAAAAATTCTACAGGGAGCTTCAATCAGACTTGCTTGATCAGAAGAAAAAAATCAGTGAGGTCAAACACAGGTCATTTGAAAAGACCCAATCAGAGGAACAAGAAGAAAAAGAACAAAAAAGGTGAAGAAAGCCTATGGGACTTATGGGAAACCATTAAATGAAATAAAATATGTATTATGGGAATTCAGGGGAAGCAAAAGCAGAGGAGAAAGTCACAGAAAGCTTATTCAAAGAAAAAAAAAATGACAGAAAATCCCCCAAATCTGGAGCAGAAATAAACATCCAGCTCCATGAAGTCCTACGAATTCCCAACTGACAGTGTTGCTGCTCTTTTAGAATTTATATAGCAGGTTTTCCATCTTCTCAAAGAAAAAAAAAAAGAATTCTCAATTGATTAAACATAAAGAGATCTTCACTGAGACACATTAAAACCAAATCTCAAACGTCAAAGAGAATTTTGAAAGCAGCAAGAAAAAAGCAACTTGCTAGATACAAGGAACTTCTATAAGACTATCACTAAATTTCTCAGTAGAAACCTTGCAGGCCAGAAGACAATGGGATGATATATTCAAAGTCAAGAAAGAAAGGAAAAAAATCTGCTAACCAAGAACACTAGACCCATTAAAAACTGTCCCTCATAAATGAAGAAGAAAGATCTTACCAGACAAAAGCTGAAGGAATTCATCATCATATAGCATTTACAATTGTTATATCCTCTTGATGAATTGACCCTATTATCATTATGTAATACTTACAAGAAATGTGAAAAGGAGTTCTTCAAGTTGAAATAAAAGGGTACTAACACCAAAGCATATAAAGTATAACGCTGTAAATATAAGAACATAATCAAATTCAGAATACTCTTATACTGTAATGGTGATATATAAATTACTTTTAACTTTAGTAAAAATACTTTTGGAAAATAAAAATAACTTTTGTAAAACAAAAGTATGCTTTACTTTTATAAAGTATTTAGTAAAAATACTTTAGTAAAACATACCTACAAAAAGTCATCAAACAACAAAAGACAGCAAGAGAGGAAGAAACTCACAAAGGAAGTAAAACATAATCAGAAAACAATTAATACAGCTGCAATACTACGTTCTCACCTATCAATTATTGCTTTGAATGTAAATGAATTAGATTTACAATTAAAAGACCAAGTAGCTGAATAAATTTTTTTTTAAAGATCCAACTATATGCTGGCTATAAGAAACTCACTTTAGCTTTAAGGACACACATATGCTGAAAGTGAAGGGATAGGAATAAATATTTCATGTAAATAGTAACTAAAAAAGAACAGAGGTGGCCAGACGCAGTGTCTCACGCCTGTAATCCTAGCACATTAGGAGGCCAAGGAGAGAGGATTGCCTGAGCTCAGAGGTTTGAGACCAGCCTGGGCAACTTGGCGAGACTTCGTTTTTACAATAAATCAAGAAAAATTAGTCAGGCGTGGTGGCCCATGTCTGTAGATACAGTCACTTGAAAGGCTGAGGAAGAAGGATTGCCGGAGCCCAGCAGGTCGAGGCTGCAGTGGCTGTGAACATGCCACTGCAATCCAGCCTGGGTGACAGAGTGAGACTCTGACATACACACACACACACACACACACACACACAAACATAAACACACACAAAAGAAGAGAGGTGGCAAAACTTATGTCACACAAAATAGACTTTAAGTAGAAAACTGTCACAATAGGTAAAAAAAAAAATTATATCATGATAAAGGGGTCAATTCATCAAAAGGATATAACAATTGTAAATATATATGTACTCAACAACAGAGCACCTAAATATATAAAGCAAATATTAACAGAAGGGTAAAAGAGACATCAATACAATAACAGCAGGGGATTTCCACACTCAACTTACAACAATGGATAGATCATTTAGGCAGGAAATCAATTAGGAAACAGCAGGCATGAACAACATTATAGCCCAAATGGACCTAAAAGAACACTCCATGCAACAGCACCAGAAAACACATTCTTCTCAATTGCACACAAAACATTTTCCAGGATGGATGATATATTAGGCTACGAAACAAGTCTTAACAAATTTAAGAAAATTGAAATCCTATTAGGTATTTTCTCTGACCACAGTGACATAAAACTAGAAATCCATAATGGGAGGAAAACTAAAAAAAAAATCAAATATGTGAAAAATAAACAACATACTCCCGAACAATGGAGAAATCAAAAGAGAAATAAAAAGTCTTGAGAAATGGCTGGGCTTGGTGGCTCAGTCTGTAGTTCCAACACTTTGGGAGGCTGAGGCGAGTGGACCGCCTGAGCCTGAGGGTTCGAGACCCGCCTGGGCAACTTGGTGAGACCTTGTCTCTACAATAGATCAAAAAATTTGCTGGACATGGTAGCGCGTGCCTGTAGTTCCAGCTACTTGGAAGGTTGAGGTGGAAGGATCACCAGAGCCCAGCAGGTCGAGGCTGTGGTGGCCGGGAGCGGCCGCTGCACT